>NW_015387598.1:20564-33803 GCF_001527695.2 Protobothrops mucrosquamatus
AAGCTCCCGCCCGCCCCCCCCATTGCTTCTTCAGCTGAACGGGCAGGGAGGGGGAGCAGGATGGGAGGTAGCAGCTCCCAGCCACCCCCCCATCGCTTCTTCAGCCGAACGGGCAGGGAGGGGGAGCAGGACGGGAGGCAGCGGCTCCAGTGGCGGCAGCCCCATTGCGTCCTCAGCCAAACGGGCAGGGAGGGGGAGCAGGACGGGAGGCAGCGGCTCTGGCAGCCACTGCAGCATTGTCGGGGTCCCCGTCGCCGCCCCTAACCGGCCGTCGCCCCCGCTGCATCCTCAGCCACTTCGCCATCTTAAGAGGAGGGCGCCAAGGCCGGGTGCACCATGGGCAGCCGGGCCGGCAATGGGGAGTGCTGCCGTGGGGATGAGGGGGTCCCAATCGCCGCCAGCCCCGCCGCCCTCGCATCCCAAGGTCTTCTCCTGCAGCAACAAGGGCAGCGGCGGCGGCTCCCTGAAAGTGCCCAAGGAAGGCGCCACCAATGGGGCCGAGGTGGGGCCAGGCGGCGGAGAGCCCTGCGGCAGCCAGGCGAGCTTCATGCCTGACTGTCGTCCGGCCCGGGCTGGGGAGACATGTGGCCGGTTTGGCTTCCTGGAGAGCGATGCTCCTGCTGGCCGCCGCACCAGCCATGACTGCCGCGCAGCACGGGGAGACATGTGGCTGGCTCAGCTGCCCAGGGAGTGGCCCGGGAATGGCTCAGGAAGTGATGCCCCAGCCGAGACTGGAACAAGTAAGCCGGGGGGGCGCACCACCTGCCCCGCAGCCGCTTGGCGGCAGTGCTCCATGAACTCAGAGCCCCCTCCCTCCCCCGGCACTGACCCTCTGTCTCCGGCTCTGCTGCTGCTTGGCGCCGGCTGGGCATCGGAGGGGCTGCTATCGGGGCTGCGGTTTGCAGGAAGGCTGGCCCACTCAGCGGAGGCTCGGGCAGCCCACTCCCAGCGGGGATCTTGGGGCTTCCCCGCATGGCTCCCCAGCCACGTGCGCCTCAGACGGGGCCAGCCCAGGAAAGGGACTTCCTGGCCGCCCTTCTCCCAGGGGGTGGGGCACCTGGGTGCAGGGCCAATCAGGAGCCCTGCGAGGGGGCAAGTCCACATGAGAGAGAGAGAGGGGGGAAGTGCAAGTGCCTGTCTCTCTCTTTCCTTGTCTCTCTGAGAAAATGGCGGAGGAGGCTCCAGAGCCGCAGGGGATGGCTCAAAGAGCCGCATGCGGCTCCGGAGCCGCAGGTTGCCGACCCGTGAACTAAGGGAAGAAATTCTTCTATCAGTCTCAGAACACTGAGATAATGTCTTATTAATGTTAACTTCTATATCCAATATCTTCTAACACTAACTCCAGGAAAATATGAATCAGGAATATATTTTTCTTCCCAAACCCTACTAAAATAGAACAAGAGGTTTTAGTTAAATGCATCTGTTTGTGTCTGATATGCCATGTCTCCATGTCTTGGGTAACCCTGCTGAGAATATATAATAGTACTTAGACTTATATACCGCTTCACAGTGCTTTTACAGCCCTCTCTAAGCAGTTTACAGAGTCAGCATATTGCCCCCAACAATCTGGGTCATCATTTTACTGACCTTGGAAGGATGGAAGGTTGAGTCAACCTTGAGTTGGTCAGGATTGAACTCCTGGCTGTGGGAAGAGCCAGCCTGCAATACTGCATTCTAACCACTGCCCCACCATGGCTAACATTCTTCACTCTTCCCCCCTGTCAAAATGAAGCAGTACAGAAGGATGTGTGTGCATGTGTATGTTGTGTGCATATGCTGTGTGTGTGTGTGTGTCTGTATGTGTGAATAACAAACTTGGAAGAGAAAAAAGAATGTAGGAATTTTATGGGAAATAGAGAATTTAGTAAAAAAAACTTTTATAATACAGAATATTGATATACTATTCACTCTTACTACACAGCTATGAAAGACACTACAACAATGAAGAAACAGAATAATGAAGAACACAGTCTGAAACTATATTGTAATGGAAGTTGTAAACTTTATAAGCCAAGATTTTCATTGCTGAGTACCATATGGTACCATGGAAGGAAAGAGTGAAGGAAAAAAAAGTTTTATATTTGCTGTACTAACATATATAATTTATGACACCATATGCCATGTTTTCTAACATTTTTATTGTCACTGAAGCCCTGCTAAGTGTAGCTCTTCAAATGAGCTCCTGATTAAGACAGTAAAGCCAGTCTTCTGTCGTACACAATCTGTGCAAAGCAGGTGGCTATCCCTGAACTGACAATATTAATTGTTTTATCCACCAAATCAGATTCAGATTATACAGTCAGTAGGAGAAAATTATGACAGTGATATGTAATTCATAACCATCAGCCAGCCATCAAGATCAGAAGCTTTTAAAATATCTCCTTTATCATGATTTAGTCATGCGATTCTTTGTGATCCCTTTTTTAGCAACTCTCTGCTATCAGATATTTTACTTTGCTGAATAACATCACAGAAACTGTAGTGCCAAACTGTATTTATTTTTCTTTTACATGTGTTAAACAGGAACACATTATCTTGTATCTGACATATATGCTAGACAAAATAAACCAGATATGTCTTCCGCACTAAACTTCAACTTTTCTATCTCTATCCCTAATTTTGTCACTGTGGCAAAAACTGGGTTGAAAGCACATCTTGCCCCAAAAAATCCATTCTCTGCCTTTAGACTATATTTGTTATACAGTATGTTACTTTTTATACTGGGGGTGTGATGGCTATTGCTTAAAGACTCTGAGCTTGTCAGCTGGAAAGCTGACAGCCTGGGACCAAATGCTGCACAACAGAGCTCCCATTTTTGCCCCAACCTCTGCCAACCTAGCAGTTTGAAATCATGCAAATGTGAGTAGATGAATAGGTACCACTTCTCTGGGAAGGTTCCTTGGTGTATCGTCATGATGGCCATATGACCACGGAAGCATCTTCAGACAACTCTGGCTCCTATGGCTAGGAAACAGAGATGAGTATCACCCCCTAGAGTTGGACATGACTGGACAGGGGAAATCTTCACATTTAGTTGTATGATATTTTTTAACTTGCTAAATAAAGAATTTAGTTTATTAGCTCAATTACTTGTGCCACTTTTTTAAAATCTCCCAATGTGAAGCTATATAAGCTTTCCTCCCAAAGGGTCCTTAGCTTAGGTTGCAAAGTATTTCAGATTAAGGAATTTAATATCGTAACCTTTGTGTTTATTTGGATTATTAACTGAACTCATGTTTGAATGCTATTTCATAATTGGGGTAGAAACCAGTTTTTTGGGGAAAGTTTGTTTGCTATCTCTTTCTTTTAGTTGTGCTAAAAATCCAATTCTGAATATTTTGCAAGCAAATTAAAATCATAAATAAACTCTATATAGTGGTGATGTCTAAAATGAAGCAATATTTATATTTGAAGTCTATGCCTTGCCACTTCTTAATGTATTGCCATATCTAGTGGGACTAAGTTTTGAATCAAGGAAAAGCTGCAAAAAATAAAATAGTAAGTAGATTGATTCTTGATAGGAATTGGACTAGGACTCATATAAAGTCCTGAGTAGGGCAGTTATATAAATCAATGCAGCAAATAAACAAACTTCTCTGTCTATTGTATGCCCTTGAACATGGGAATCACATCTTTGCAATCTGAAAAAATGACAAGTGGAGAAACCCTTTAAACTAAGATTAATACTCTGCAATTTCTTGGCTCTCCGATTATATTTTCTGCAATATTCCAGGAAGACTCGGAGAAACCATGTAAGCATGAGGTTAATTTTGAAATGGGAAAACCTAGTAGGCAGAAGCGAAAAAAAGAAGGGAAACCATCTGATAGGACCTGAGAAGAAACCAAAATCTAGAAAATACATAAATTGCAACAGAAAACAAAAACAGGATGCATCTAGACCTGTACAGCAAGTGGAAAGCACTTACCAAGTTTCTTAATTGTTATAAATGATTCAGGGCATACTTTACTGTCATAAGCCACATTCAAATACTTCTCAGGATTACAAGAGAAATCTGACCCCAAATCAGAAATGTAATTTAAGAAAATTGCTTTTAAAATTTTTATATGCTGTTTTTATGCTTTTAATATTTTATTGCATATGACCCAGTGTCCCTCTGTGAGTGAGATGGGTTGTTTTTAAATATGAGAAATAGACAGATAGATAGATTAGTAAATAAGTAAGTGAGTAAATAAATAAATAAATAAATATTTGAGAATAAGTCAGAATGGACCCCTCCTAGACATAATGAGAATAACCTGACTATATGCCTTAGGCTTAGACTCACAAGTTCTGCTTCAAGAGCATGTGATAGTTGTGGCCAAGAACTCTTTCCCCATTACAGCTGTTATACCCTTTCCAAGAACAGTCTCTTTTATTAAACAACATCATGTGATAGACCCAGGAGACATTAGGTGTAATGACCAGGCCGAGCCAGAGGGAGGGGGTCAAATGTGTTATCAGTCTCAAGTCCCTTTGCACTCGCAAGAGATCTAAATCCAGCCCACCTTAATTCCATTGACTCTTATTTGTCGCCAATTTACTTTAACTGTTAATAGTTCAGATTCTTGTAAAGAGCATTAGCTTACAATAAGTCTATATTCATTTGAACTCCTGATTTCCTGTGCTTGACACTGGTCATGGTAGTGGCATCTGGTACCTTCTCTATCATGGCACCTGCCTTGTGGTATAGCACACTTACTTCTTTTAGGAATAAGTACTCTCACATGAGAAAGACAGATATAACTGAAATTATAGATTCTCACAAAATGCATCTTTCTTTTGTCTGGATTATCCTGCATCCAGCCTATTATACAGTCTACACACAGGGATTCAGCAGTGTCCCATCATTTCCTGAGCATGTCATGGAGAATATATATCCTCTGTTTATTTTTAAGTACTAGCAATATCTCTTGAAGTTGTGAGGTGATGTCTGCTATCTGAGGTTTTATGCTGACCCCTGAGGTTTTATACTGATCAGGATGGAGGATTTAGTTAGTTTCCAGAAACTAACTAACACCCTTGAGAATTTCAAATAGCATCCATGATAATTCACATTTTAATACTTGCAGGTAGTTTTAGATTTTGTCTCATTTTTAAAATTAATTTAACATCATTCAAAATATATATTCCATCTTTCTTTCTTTCTCTTTCTTTCTCTTTCTTTCTTTCTTTCTTTCTTTCTTCCTTTTTTTTTCTTTCTATCAATATGTGATGTGAAATATACACAAGCACTCCTTTATATTAATTGATAATGCTTCAGTCAAATATAGGCATTGCTGTTATTCTTTACCAATTTTCTTCCTTCAGATTATGCTTTCTTGTAACCTAATCTACAAACACTCAATAGAAGTTGTTTTTGTATTAAAAACAACATTGGATGAATCGGTTTCAAATCAATAAATAGAATTATTTAGAATTTTAAGAACACTATCAAGTGATTTAAAATGCAAATCCGGAAAGGTTTTTTTAGAAAGGCAAAATGAAAACAGGAAACTAAAAATGATGATTTACACTGCATATTTGTTACATAGTTTTTTCTTTCTTTAAAGCTGAGCAGTCAGCCACAACAGATTTCCCCACGAAGCAAGTTTTTGAAGGAATTTAATGAGAAAGTAAACAAGATGATTTGCTTATTAGCAGAAAGGCATTTACTGGAAACTCAGGCTGTGATCCTGCAGATATAAATGTACAGAGAAACCCAACTAAGCCTAAGTCTCCATAAACAGCAGCAGACCTATCTACAATGGAGAACAAAATGGAATGTCTATAGTTCATTGGGGGAGAATTTAGATCTCCAGGGTCTATCAGAATCAGGGGATATTATGCCGGTCCCTGGAAATGAAACGTATCCTGGTTATTATTTTCCCTCCCATTAAAAGCAATGGGAAGAAAAGAAATATTACCATACTTTAAAAAGCACTGGGAAAGCAATATAGAAATTCCACCATGACTTTTGCTTTGCCTTTGCAAAGCAAAACTGCAGGTTCAATCTGCTTTTCAATTATGCCTAGACTATAGCCTGGGAATGAAAAGGGTGGAGACATTTTAAATAAGAGTCATTGAGTCAATCCTAACAAAAAGTTAGCAGCAGGACTCAGATATGTGAAAGCAAGACACTTGCACAAAGATAGTTGAACTCATGTAGATTATCCAGATATAGATAGAAAAGCGCACACACAAAAGATTTGTTTAACTTAAAAAAACCCCAAAGATTACATTCATGTCAATGATATTCTCTTTCCCTAGAGGCACTATTAGCATGTTGCAGACTGAAGAGGGAATTCTAATGAGTCCTGGGAAATAAATAAATAGGTTGTGGGACAAGGAAACCCTTAACTCCATTTTTATGATCCTGTAGTCCCTATTCAGGGTAGAGTTGGGGTGACTGGATGGAGCTGAGCATTTACTTGCTGGATGCCCTTCCTGACTCCCTTGTGAAGTTTGTGGTAGATATTTTTTTCTTTGAGTCCTAGGGGAGAAACATCTGGTGCTACCTAGAATTGAACTCTCAACCTTTTGAGTGGTAGGGGAGCTTCGTCACCCTTAGGTCACCATATCAGTCTAAGGAAACCCTTAATGATAGCCATTAATGATAACCTTTAATGATAGCCATTAAGGAAACCCTTAATGATGGCCATTAAAGAGAGAAGCAACCTAGAACTAAGGAGAATTTTCCTGAGTCAGAACAATTAATCAGTGGAACAACCTGCCTCCAGACGTTGTGAATGCTCCAACACTGGAAGTTTTAAAGAAGAGGCTGGACAATCATTTTTCTGAAATGATATAGGGTTTCCTGCCTGAGCAGGAGGTTGAACTAGATGACCACCAAGGTCTCTCCCAATTATTATTATTATTATTATTATTATTATTATTATTATTATTATTATTATTATTATTATTATTATTATTATTATTATTATTATTATTATTAACATCATCATTATTAAATATAATCAATGGGGAAATAGGATTGAGCAACATTGAAAAATATTATAATTCAAATATAGGCAAAATACATTTTTTTCTTATTAGATCTAGAAAAATGATACTTAAATACTGCATGGTAGAGGTAGTATAAATTGAGACAAAGAGGCATATAAAATGAAACTTTTAAAAATTATACAGCATATTTCATGCAAGTATTTAAAATGCTTATAGCAACTCTAAATTTTTAAATCTTAGCCTGTAGTACCTGTTTACTAGATTATTATAGAAGTCTTTGAGAATGATGGAGAGGGAAGAATTGCAGCCTAGGCAACTGTCATGCAAAAGGTATGAATGAACAAAGACTTGCAACAAAAGTCAAAGATAATTAAAAAAAGTTTCTTTCAACATATAAATAACAATAAAAAGTCAAGGAAACAGTTGGTCCACTAAAGAGAGAAGATGGCAAGGAAATAGCAGGCAGTAGAGAGAAAGCAGAGCTGCTTAACTCATTCTTTGCATCAGTCTTCATACAAAAAAAAAACCTATAGCCAAACCTACCAAAACATAACTGTAAAAAATAGATTAGAAATAAAAATTAAGATAAGCAAGAAAATGGTAATAGAACACCTGTCTGATCTTGATGAATATAAATCACTGGGACCTGATGGATTACATTCCAGAGTTCTGAGCTGGCAGATGTTATCTCAAAACCATTGTACCATATCTTTCAGAAATCCTGGAGTACCATGGAATTAGCAAGGGACTGGAAAATAGCTCCCATCTTCAAAACAGGAAGAAAAAAAAACCAGACCCAGGAAACTACAGACCAATCACCTTGACATCAATACTTGGGAAGATAACGGAAAAAATAAGCAAAAACCAGATCTGTGAATATCTAGAAACAAAGTTCTAACTAGTAGCCAGCATGGGTTTGTTAAAAACAGATCATGCCAAGCCAATCTTATTTCATTCTTTGACAAAGTGAGTAAATTAGTAGACCAGTGAAATGCTGT
This sequence comes from Protobothrops mucrosquamatus, assembly GCF_001527695.2. NCBI lineage: Eukaryota > Metazoa > Chordata > Lepidosauria > Squamata > Viperidae > Protobothrops > Protobothrops mucrosquamatus. The sequence goes on from NW_015387598.1 coordinate 28,506, forward strand.
GGAAATAGTATGCTTAAACTTCAGCAAGGTATTTGACAAAGTAGACCACAACCTACTTCTTGGTAAACTAGAAAAATGTGGGATAGACAGCATCACCATAAGAGGGATTGGTAACTGGCTGACAAACCATACTCAACAAGTAGTCCTTAATATTACTATATCCACATGGAGGGAAGTAAGCAGTCTTAAGCCCAGTACGCTTCAATATCTTCATAAATGACTTAGATGAGGGAACAGAAGTGGAACTCATCAAATCTGCAGATGACATTAAGCTGACAGGAATAGCCAACAACCTAGAAGACAATCTCAGGATTCAAGAAGATCTTGACAGACTTGAACAATGGGCCCTATCCAATAACATGAAATTTATTGTGGAAAAAAAGCAAGGTAGGAAAAGGCAAGAAAAACCAAAGATAGAAATACAGATTAGACAAAACCTGACTCAAAAACAGTAACTGTGGTAGAGACTTTGCAGTCCTCGTGGATGATCACTTAAATATGAGCGAGCAGTGTGTGGCAGCAGCCAAAAAAACTAATACAATCCTTGGTTGTTTAAACAGAGGCATAGAAACAAAATCACATGAAGTATTAGTACTGCTTTATAAATCCTTAGTAAGACCACACCTGAATACTGCATCCAGTTTTCGTCACCACATTACAAAAAAGATGTTGAGACATTGGAAAAAGTGTAAAGAAGAGCAACTAAAATGATTAAAGACCTGGAGACAAAAACATATGGTTCAGGAATTGGGTATGGCTAGTCTAGAGAAAAGAAGGACTAGGGTGACATGATAGCAGTATTCCAGTATTTGAGAGGCTGCCACAAAGAAGAGGCGGTCAACTTATTTTCCAAAGCACCAGAGGAAATACAAGAATCAAGGAGAGGTGCAACCTGGAATTAAGGAGAAAGTTCCTAGCAGTGAGAATAATTAACTAATGAAACAACATGCCTTCCGAAGTTATAGGTGCTTCATCACTGTAGGTTTTTAAGAAAAGATTGGACAGCCACCTGTCTGAAGATAATAAACTCAGAACTTGTCCATGACCCATGAAAGCAGATGTGTCTGTTTTCAAGATTATGTAGTTGTAGGATTATACCTGGCAATATGCCTGTGCTCTGAATCAATAATTTGCAACTAAATGTAAAGTGTTGCATAGCACTAATACAGAGGTCTTCAAACTTGGCCCTTTTACGACTTGTGGACTTCAACTCCCAGAATTGCTCAGCCAGGCATGCTGGCTGAGGAATTCTGGGAGTTGAAGTCCACAAGTTATAAAAGGGGCAAGTTTGAAGACCCCTGCACTAATATATAATGAACAAAAGCATCTGCCCATCCCCCCTACCCAAATGCAAAGAAATTTCGAAGCCCTTTGATGTCAAGTCAGAAACTGAGAAATTAAGAATTCTGCTTAGAACTCTCTAATTACATTTCATGAAACCTGTAGGTAATCTGGAAATACATTAGAAAAGGCATAACAACAATGAATGATTAAGAGAATGCACATCTAAAAACTATTTTCATCACTTACAGAATGCATTTCTGTACTGGTGACTCACCAATCTGTTACTTATGTAAGTCATTTGTGTTTGTTTTAAAATCTGACCTATCTCGCTTGCTAATTTGTATCACTTACTCACTTGCTGCATCAATCAAGCAAAAGTAACATTGCAAAAATCTAACCCTAACCCAGTGATGGCGAACCTTTTAGAGACCGAGTGCCCCAAAACAGGCCCCGCCCTCACTCCATCCCCTGCCCCGCCCCCGCTCTGCCTGTCCGCGGGGCCACTCACCACCTCCAGGGCCCGCCGCAGATAGCCCAGGCAGCCCAGCAGCACCATGGCGGCCATGCCCTCTGCCTGCGCCCCGTAGCATCAACTGTGCGTGATGGGGCGTGAGGGCAGAGTCTTGTCTACGCTGCCTGGCTGCCATGTCTTTGGTTGCGCTGCTCGCATGGGCCACGCTCGGGGGCGACTCTCCTCCAGGGGGGCTGCTGGTGAGGAGGGGGTCACGGGGGGAGGCAAGGCTGGGGCAACAGTATGTGTGCCCACAGAGAGGGCTCTGAGTGCCGCCTCTGGCACCTGTGCCATAGGTTCACCACCACTGCCCTAACCCATTTATTTTCTTGGCTACTTTTCCAAAACTTCTTTAGTTTGTCCTTTACTCAGCCTCATGCATTCTCAGTGCTGTTTTGTGTGATTACTTGTGAGGGTCACAGGATTTGTTAATGTAATATTTGTTGATGTAATCAGATCAGAGGAACCACCAGCCCAGATCTACTGAGGGTGTCATGCTTAAACTGACTGACAGGACAAAAACAAGGAAAGCAGAAACCTAAGAAAAGAGTGCACAGGTATAATAGCAGTTACAGAGTAAAACAATATTAAATTCAACCACAGTACAGGTAGTCCTTGACTTACAACAGTACATTTAGTGACCAAAGTTACAATGGCATTAAAACAAGTGTCTTAAGACTGTTTTTTGCACTTCCAACAATCCCCATGTGGTCAAAATATAGGCACTTGGCAACTGTCTCATATTTATGACAGTTGTAGTGTCCCAGAGTCATGTAATCACCTTTTGCTCCCTTCTTACAAGCAAAGGCAATGGGGAAGCCAGATACACTTAAAGAAGTGTTAATAACTTAATTAATAACAGTGATTCACTTAACAACTATGACAGGAAAGGTCATAAAATGGGACAAAATTCACTTAACAATTGTCTCCCTTAGCAACATAAATTTGGGGCTCAATTGTAGTAGTGAGTTGAGGATTATCTGTAATTATCCCCAAAGATATTTTACTGCCGCTTATTTTGAAACACAATTGTCCCTGTCCAACTGTGGAGGCCACAAACATACTACAAACCTGAATGGGAAACCATGGTTTGGGTCAAGTTTTATCATTCTGATAAACTAACTAAAATAAGTGGAATGAATTAGTCTTGGCTATGGGGTATTCATTTTAATAGATCCACCCTAAGCATGTCTAAATTTGGATTTAATTCCATGTGTATTTCCCATCTCCAACTAATCAGATGGGCCTGTTATACTGTGTCCTTACTGTGGTTTAGATTAAAATTATTGATTTTAGTGATGACATCTTTTACTCTATAAAATGTTATTAATGTAGATATAGTGTTTTTGTACAGATTTTTGCACATCACCAAGAGAGCGCTTGATAAATAGAAAAACCAGGAAAAACAGAAACCTTCATCTCAGGGTTTTCTATATTTCAAATAGTTGAATATACCTTAAAAAATAAGTCCAATTATACAATTCTAAATGCTCTTCACAGTGCTTATTGGATCTGAGCTTTTCATATCTCAGTGATGTATTCTTTTAGGTTTCCATCAAGTTAGGATTCTGGCAACCAACCCCCAAAGTAGCAGAGATAAAATCAGCCTAGGAAAAAGCATCATAATGCAAGGCTATCCTGAATAAATATAAATTTAACAGCAGTAAAAAAAAGATTCCCTTTTCTCTGTCATCAAATGTGCATAACATGCTATTGAACTATTATAATTGCAAAAGGTCATCAGTTTTGCAGTTGGTCCCAGTAGTAGTACTTCAAGAGACCTCCACGATAATAATCTGAAAATTCAGTATAACTACTTGGAGAATGGAAAGATTTTACTTCCCTGGTTTTGTTTGTTACCATTTTTAGCAACGGGTCTCAAATAACCATGTATTTAAAATAGGAAAATTCACAGACGAATTTGCACTGGATGTGCTTCTTGGCAACATTTTATATTAATTTGTGCTGTGCAATGATGACCTCTTGGTATCCTAAATAATACATGTCAGAACTGATAAAGCAGAAATCCAGAAAACTCTGAAAATTCAGAATTCAGAATTCTGAAAAGCTGTCTACCATTTCTTTATGTATAGTTATCAGATTAAAAGTCTTTAATGCATGCAGTCATCTCAGCAGCTTTCCTAACCTGAAGTGCTGATTTACAATGCCTAAAATTTTCTTCTAAGAATTTTGGGACTTCAATTTTCAATATATTTGGAGGGTGCCAAGTTAGGATAGGCTGAGCTAAAAAAAACACCAGTATTTTACATAAGTGTGTTTGAAAGATAATAAGATTTAGCCTAAAATTTGGCTAGTCTAATCATTTCCATAAGGACAAACACATAATTATATTTAATAGAAGCTAAATTCAAATTGCAGAATCAGGTACAAAGGAAAGAGTCATTACTATGAATTCTTAAGCATATAGCTATCTAGTGAGCATAGGTATTCTTTTAGGATTTGTCTTTATGGCTGATCCTCAGAAATTCAAGTTATTGACATCTGCAACTGTTACTCAGTTGTAATGAGCCTTGCTCCATTTAGGTATCCTATGATTTACTTATTTCTCATTGTGATTATCACTGGTTTATCTGAATTATCAGTTAGCACAGCTGAATAAACTGGCCTAAAAATATTTTGCAACAAAGGAGACAAGCTAGACATTAACAAGGAATGTATTTTGCATTTATATTATATATTGTTCAGTCCACAATAGCTGCTTTGTGATATTTGCCGAGTTATAGGCCAGCCATCCAGAAACCTTTTTTAACTGTTTCCATGAATACAATGTTAAAGAAGATGCTGCTGGAGGTAGCAGAATTCTATATTCTATATCACATATGTTTTTTTTTAATTCCTTGATCAGGAAAGGCATGTATAAAACAGCAGCAAAAAACAACTTCAAGGGCTCTATATGTATTTTTCTGTGGAGAACAAAATGTGTATCTCACTTTTCTCTCTCCTAAGCCATTTGTGATGGAGGCTGACAGAGCTAACCTTTTTCTTTTCAAACTTTGTGCTCCTAGTGCAAACTGTTCATACATGCTTGCTGCTTTCTCAAGAAGACAAGTTAAGAATCGTGGCTGTTATTCCATGAGTAATGTCTTTGAACACCTGAAGAGAAATCTGTGTTTTTATATCAGATCTTTAAGCTATTTTAAATATATATGCTATATGTATATTAATTATAGATAATTATAGAAAAAGTTACCCTTTGTTTTAATCAAGGGGTTCTTAACTACAAGATTGAAAAAAAATGCTTTCTTTCAGGATATACTGAACTGTGCACTGGTAACATAAGCTAGCTTTTGATACTGTAGACCACGGTATCATGCTGCGGCGTCTCGGTGGGTTAGGAGTGGGAGGCACCGTTATGCGGTGGTTCTCCTCCTTCCTCACCGACCGTACGCAGTCGGTATTGGCAGGGGGACAGAGGTCGACTCCTAGGCCCCTAACTTGTGGGGTGCCTCAGGGGTCGGTCCTCTCCCCCCTTTTGTTCAATA
>NW_015387598.1:34275-44883 GCF_001527695.2 Protobothrops mucrosquamatus
TTTTTAAAGTATTTTAATTGGAAACACAGCTGGTAATATTTGGTTTTAATTCGGCTTTTATCGGGGTTTATTTTTTGTATTTCTGTATTTTTGTATTTTGCATTTTTTGTATTGTGTGTATATTATTTGTTTTTAATATGCTGTGAACCGCCCTGAGTCCTATGGGAGAAGGGCGGTATACAAATTAAATTATCTATCTTATCTATCTATCTAGCTATCTAAAATAACTCAGGAGGAATCAAAGTGGTCTTCGAAGAATTCATATATTGAAATACTAAATCTTACTGGACTGAGAAAATTTTCCCCAAAGAAAATATTTTTTCCAAATGCATTGGGACTATCTAAATTAGTATGTTTAAAACATTTTAAGGTTTCATAATGAGATTTTAGCATACAGAAGCATTCCATAGTTTAACACAGCCATAACATTCATGGACATATAGCATTAGCTATATGCTATATGCCAAATTTATATAATGAGCTAGGTGGGAAATAAATTTAATAAAAAATAAATTTACATTACAAAAGACCATTGTTTTATGGAATTTGAGCTTTAGAAAATGTTGCTATACAGGTAGTCCTTGCTGAACAACTACTTATACAACAATCATTCAACTTACAATGATGCTGAATGAGGACGACTGACGACTAATCTTTGCTGCTGTCTGAGTGTTATGGACAAAGGACACTGCGACAGTGTCCTATGTGACTTGGTAACCAGCTTGCAATTATGAGAGAAGCAGCATTCCATGACCACTATTTGCAACATTTTGCTGCCATCTTCTGATAAGCAAGGTCAGTGGAGAGGTTTTAACTGTCATGGTGAGTTCGTGCAGTCCTGTGACATTACGCTTTATGACCTTGTTGTTTAGTGATGGAGTTGCCAATCCCAAATACCATAGTCTTTGTAAAAGGACATTCCCATAGTTAGCTTAACAACTACCATAGTTGGTATATAAAAAATAATAGAAAAAAACCACATTATTTTAGTTATCCTCATAAAACAGGATATTCTTAACTGTTAATTGCAAAATGTATAACAAAGCAACAGTAAAAACTTTTACATCACTTGTAAAACAGTATTCAAAAGCATGGTCTATAGCTATGATTAAAGAATGATGGATAAAATTTAAATTTTAAGTGTACAGAGGTCTGAATCACAATTTTTTTCTACTCTGAAATGCATACATTCTATATTTCAATAAGGTGTAACAATATTGTGGCAATGAAATATTTTAAGTGTTGTACAGTAAGCTTGTGATGCTATTGGATTAATACATAAGACAAAAAGATATGAAAAGAAATGAAACTGGAGAACACTTTTTATGAAAGTAAAAAATTCCAGCAAGGTTACCGAGAGCACGACAGCGTTCTATATTCCCTTTAATTAGGAGCACATATCTTTTTTAGTTCGTATTAATGCCATCTGTTTTTTGTAATTAATTTTTCTTCAGAGCCCTAGTCCTTAGCAAATATTTTCAAGAACTTATAAAAAAGTTCCTTAGATGCAAAGAGGCCAAATAATTCCCACTCATCCCTATTTACAGTGAAAACAAAAATGGAAAAAATGGTCCTAACTAACAGATTATAGTTGAATACAGGTGGCGCTAAGTTTGTTCAGCAATTGTTCCAAATTATAGCTATGTTGAAAAAACAGACATATGACTGGTTCCCAAAGTTTTGGCCAGTCCAGCATCCCAACTGCAAACTGGCTTACAACATTCCAGGGAGCTGTGGTCAAGTGACTGCCCTTTGCAAGCTTCCCTGCCAGCTTACCACAAACAAAATCAGTGGGGAAACCAGCAGTAAATCACTCCAGTAGGTTGCTCCTGCTTGCAATCATCCCCCACCCATGCACAGCCTCCAATAGGCCTGCAGGCCCTACCTGGCCTCCCTTAATTCATCCACAAATTCATGCTCTCCAAACCGTCCCCCAACTCACATACGGCTTGCGCCAATTCTTATAGCCCCCTGTGGCACTTCTTCACTCCTTCCCTGGGGCCCCAGTCTTTTCCTCCTTAACAATTTGCAAATCTTGGGGTTGCAATGGCAACCAGGACTGCCAGGATTGCCATCCCTAAGTGAAGCAGTCACCTATCCTTATGCTTCACAACCACATCATTTAGTGACCGCAATCCTGGTCCAAATTGCTGTCATAACCTGTAATAGGAAAAGCTTCTTAGCTGTCTGTAGGAGGTGGACAGTGTAAACAATTTTTGAGGAAGGTGCTTGTTCTGTTCTATGCGTTGGTAAGGCATTGAGATGAGGCAGGAGTAATAACAGTTGTTACTTTATTAAAGCTTCAACAGAACCTCAACAGAACAACACACAAGATGGCGCGGATCTCTTTTATACCCTTTTGCAGGGACAGCGTCAGCCAATAAATGCAACGTCTTTTCCCGCTTTGCGCATGCGCAAGAGGCTGGAGACAGCCTGTCTGGCCTGGGCAGCCACGTGCTCTGCCCGGGTCTCTCTGCAGCTTCCTGCACCTGCTCTGTTAATCACAGGCCCAGGACATAACAGTGCTGATCATCTTTTCACAGGGCAGCCATTTCTTTGGGATGTTTTGGAATGAGAACTATTGGATTTCATGGCTTCAAAGTCTCATTTCAATTCTATTATTCTATGACACTGCCAAAAATAGAATTTTCAGGACTCCTTGGACAGGTTGTTAAGGATTACAATATAGAATAGTGAAAAAAATGCATATAATATAATTTCTGAACTGGTAAATCCAATTATGGGAAATAAGGATAACTACTATATCCTGCAAAACTGAAGTAGCATAGTTTTATATTAGGGGGGAAAAGACCCCTATAGTCCAGTTCCTAAGATCTATAGCTTTCACCTTTCCTGCTGGTTTGCAGAATCTATTTATATTCCTTCGGCAGAGATCCAAGAACTCAAAACGATACATTTGGGAAAAATCAAACAAATATTTTCCATCTGACTGAGTTAGTTATCTGGCTAGTTATCTGGATCTGTTAGTTATCTGGCTAGATATCTGGGAAGAATTTGGATCTGTTAATCCTGAGGAATTGGGCAGTTTTTGTCCAATCTCCGAACTTCTCTTTTTAGAAAAGGTTGCCAAGAAGCCAGTTGTGCAGTAAGTGCAAAGAACTCTGGATGAAGCAGATAATCTGGGCCTCTTCCTGTACCAAGGGACAGGACTGAAATGGCATTGATTGCATTTGTAGATAAGGTGAGTGGTACATCCAGCCTTGTTCTCTTTGTTCCATCATGGGTTTTCAATGCTATCAATTATGATATCCTTTTGGACTGGCTTTGGGAGGTTGAAATGGTCAAAACCGTTCCTTTCACCAGAGTCCCAGTAAATGTTATGGAAGGAAGAGGACTAACCCATAAACCTTTGCTATGTGTGTGGGGACACTATCAGTTTTAACATTCTCTCTACTCCTGTTGGCTTTCTTTCATCTTAATCAAACCATAAGTGCTTGTCAAGTCTAGTTTTCTGAAAATACATACATTCCAAATAGCAACAGCAATAGCATTTAAACTTATATACCGCATCAGTGCTTTACAGCTTTCTCTAAATGGTTTACAGAGTCAGCCTTTTGCCCCCAATAATCTGGGTCCTCATTTTACCAACCTCAGAAGGATGGAAGGCTGAGTCAACCTTCAGCCGGTGAGAATTGAACTGCTGAACTGCTGGCAGCTGGCAGTCAGCAGAAATAGCCTGCAGTACTACATTCTAACCACTGTGCCACCACTGCTCTAGTGCAACCCCACTAGATCTGTACATATCATTACATAGTGATATGTAATGATCACAAGTTCTGAAGTCTGCCATTATGAACAGCCATCAAAGATTAGGTCTTCTTGAGTATGGAAAACTTAAGTGCAATGCTGGAAAGGCAGAGTAGTAAATGGATCTTCTCTTCAAATTGTTATCCAAAAATGGTTTAAAATACTCAGTTGATTAAAATACTGAGTTGATTATTTTCCTGTTAGTGGTACAGTCACCTGCTCAGTGAAGAGGCAAGGCAGTTACACCTTTTTCTTAAAATACATTTGCCAACTCTGCATAATTTTCTGGCAAGGAAGGGGATTCCGACAATTGAATGGGGAAGGGAAAAGGAAAGGGTAAGATTGTGAAGCTTGCAAATCCTGCTGTTGACATATTTGAAATGGAAAATTTATGGATAATGGGTTTGCAGCCAATTAATTATCACACAGTGGGGACAAGTAAGCAAGCTGTGACAGAGAGTGGCAAGAATTCTGCAAAACTCTTAAGAGGCAAACCTACAATGTTTCCCAAAGAAGAAGCTCTGGAGTGATCAGTGCACTTGCTTGCTATGTGGCTGCAGTTCCACAGGTGCAAAACTCTGCAACTTCCTCAGAGGTCTGTACTTTAGTACTGCAAATCTTGTTTAGGAGCTCCACAATTTTTTTTCTCTGTTTCTTTGCTGGGGACAGAGATCTCTTTATTGTTCATATTTGCATAGGTTCGCTGGCACTAATAACTAAGTAGTCCACAGGGAAAGGAGTAGGGGTGAAAAAACTCTGTAAACCTCCTCGCCTTACTATTTCCTCCATCTAGCAACAACTCCAATTTATCATCAATTAACACACAAACTTGCTGGACCAGCTCTTTCAATTCTTTGGTATGTCTTCTATCACTTATTCATCTTTCAACAGGCTGATTGAAACTGGTCAATCAGAGCAAGATGAGTCCACAATACAATAGTTTAAATTGCCCATACAATTATTAGAGAAACCTAAGTTTATGGGCATGATTGATGGACAAATACTTTAAGCTGGTCCTACTTTGCAATGCACAATGCTGTTGCAACTGACAATAAATGATCTTACAGAATTCTTGCCACTCTGTCACAGCTTGCTTACCTGTCCCCACTGAGTTGAGAATTAATTGGCTGCAAACCCATTATCCACAAATGTTCTCTGACATATAACTAAACATCCAATATATACTCACAGACTGTATAGTTTCTTTGTTCAACTTGTGAATCTCTCAATTTGCTGTTGGTTTCTTTGCCAAATAGTCAAATGCAGCTCTAAATCTTTGCATGGAATTCTAATAATTGCCCATTAATGAATCATTGATCTCACTGCCCATTTAACTGTTCTTTATTCAAGCTGTTTAGAATATAAGCCAACAGTGATCTAGACACAATTCTCCTGGCCAATCTGCCACAAACAATTGATATTGAGTCAGAAAAGTAAAAAAAGTCATAATTACTCCAGCAAATGTCCATGAGAGTGAAGAAATACTGATTGGGCTGCAGGCTGTTGAGCTGCTCCTGACTAGAAGAAACATTGTCCAAATACTGTTTGTTGTACCATGGCATAGTTCAGGCTTGTTATTTGTTGAGGTTGCAACAATGTTTCAGCAAACTCTTCACAGAGGGTGAGGTGCCCCATAATTTGATTCCATCTCTACAACCAAAGATGAGGTTCAGTCCCTTTCTCACCAGAGAGTAATAGATTTCCAGATTAATATCTGCCCTTTGAGAAGGCCCAGAGCTGGATATACACACCAGTGGGATTACTGAAATTCTACTTCATTGTTATGGGATAAATCTTCCAGTATTTTCCTCTACTTGATTGTTGTAGGGTAAACTCTGTAAACCTGCCAACATTTTTGTCTATCCCCAACTTCCAGAGAATCAAGGCCATTTATTATGAGTTTCCCATTTTTCCCAGGGAGATGTATTTTATAGTTTCTCATCCATTAACAATCGTTGCATTCCTTTGCCAACATTATCTTTGCTTTCCTCTACACATATAATGTTCACTTTCGTAGGATCACAGATAACTCAAAGCAATGAATGCAGCACAAAAATAAAACATTGTATTGCACTGGGTTGCATAGCAAGGGTGAACGTGAGCTGAATATGGAAAAGCAAGGACATCAGCCTAGAAACCAAATGTAGGTTAGTCCGCTCTATTGTGTTCCCCATAACAACTTTCACTACCTATTGTTGTGAAAGTTGGACCTTAAAAAGGCAAGACAGGAAGAGAATTGATTTGTTTGAGCTGTGGTACTGGAGAAGGCTCCTGGGTATTCCTTGGCAGCAAAGGTGACTAACAAGTAAGTACTGGAGCACATAACACCAGACATGTCACTGGAAGGCAAAATCACAAAACTGTGTCTCATTTATTTTGGCCATGTCTTGCGGGGGAACGCACTGGAGAAAGCAATTATGCTTGGAAGAGTTAATGGTAAAAGGAAACCAGGTCATCAGAGAACACGGTGATTGGACACCATCAAAGCTGACACCATCCAAAGTGTAGAAAAACTCAAAGAAATAGTGTAAGATCAGAAGATGTGGAGAGACCTGGCCCACAGAATAGCCAAGAGTCAGACATGACTGAATGGATAACATCATCATCATCACAAATAATGTATTAAACTGAAATATTGTTTAGTTTTGGCTTTTTGCATTCTATGAGTCTCAACGCTGAGATTTGTAAACCATGATGATGGAGACAGTGGATTAATTCTATTAGTCCAGGCTGGGCTGCAGTGAAGCAGAAAACTATCCAATGACCAGCTGGACACATTAGGAAAGATGAAGCCAAAACTGTCTGGCCTGCTTTTGGTACCAGTTGGTGGAGAGGAAAAACTTATCTTTCAAAGCTATTACACTCCCAGTGCCCCCTCATTCTGAGGGAGAGACACAAAACTTCACTCAGCCAAAATCCATTTTTTTTTGTTGCCAGATTTTTGTGTTGTAGAAAGTCATAAAGGACATGCTAGAGGCTGATGGCTTAGTTCAGATGTAGGCAACCCTTAGGCATTGTTTGACCTCAGCCTAGTTTTATGGCTTGGCCACATCTCAGGTCAAAATGGGATGAGAAAGTAACAAATTTCAGCTGTGAGAATGTTTATATTTTGAAAGTTTCTTTCTGGCACATATTTTACTGTCTTTCGGTCACTGAGACTCTGATACTAATCTGTTGTATTTTAGAAAATTCAAATCATTCATGGTTTTTTAAAAAAAAAATCAGACTGAGCTTTCTGGGCCATTCCTCCAATGACATCACTGGGCAACAGCACGTACTGTATGACTCTTGGAAGCAGAGAAGCAGAAAATCTGGCGCCTTACCTCAAAAACATGGTGCCTATTCTAGCTTAGTATAATGTGTGAATCCAGACAATGTCTGGAAACTGACCATTTCCCCAAAGGTCTACCTTCAAATGCTCCATCATACAAACTAAAGGCATAGTAACTCTTAGAAAAGGAAGCAGAGAGAGAAAATCTCATTTCAGCCTCTTATAATAAACATGCAATGTGATTCCTGATATACAGTATAAAGGAGTAAGAAAAACTGTGAACATTCTCTGGCTCTCTTACACATTGACATCTTCAGTTCACCATACAAAGGAAACTTTATTTTATTACCTAGATCCTAAAAATGAAAGTCCAGTTCTGTGCAAGGTTAAACAAAGATACTTTCTACATAAAAGAATAAGAACTGTGTTCATGCTGTAGCATTCTTTTCTAAATTAATGCACATTTTTCCTTGCTTGTAAAGATATTTGAACAATGTCAAGTGTTTCACAAGCACACAATGGTATCATAAGACACCTGAGCAGTTTGTAATTAATTTGTAGCAGTAGGACAACAAACAACAACTACAAAAAGAATTATATATTGAAAATATGGCTGAACCCCTAATGTGAGGACCTTCTACAAAATGCCAAGCTATTAATTTATTTCTCAAAGACAAACAGAACCTTTTGTCATAAAATGAGACTCTCAGAAAGTCATATATTCTACACAAAAGGACTGCTGTGGCCTAGAAACATTGCCAAAGGCATTCTTTTAAAAAAAGGAAGAATGAAGTCAATAGACAATGCACGCATATTGACATGCACAGTATGATGCATAAACATCTTTTGTTTTTCCTTTTGGGTGCCTTAAATTCAGTCTGGACTCTTGGCAAATACATAGATATGTCCCTACAGTTTTCTTTGCAACATTTATTAAAGTGGTGTGCCACTGCTTTCTTTGTAGGGCTGAGAGGGAGTGACTGACCCAATCCTATCAACTGGCTTTTGCCACTAAGGCAGAACTAGAACTCATGGTCTCCCAACTTCTCGTCCATGTGTTTAATCATTCCACCAAACTGGCTCACTTTCTGAACTTAAGTTACTGCACGTGAAAGGATTCCCATTATAAATTGGGCATCAAGAGCATCTTATCTAAGTGACATTGTTGTGAGTGGGAAGAAAGCTATTCAGGCTTATACCTTTTTTTAATCACAGAGTTGTGAACACAACTTGGGTGGTACATAAGATGACACAATCAATCTAATCCTGATAAAGAATTTTAGAAAGGTTTTTTTTTGCCTGAAAGGAAAGTCAGTGCTAATTAAAAAAAATAGCTTTATATTTTTATGCTGTAAAGAATGAGGGGGAAATGTAATATTCCCTATAATTGATGATATACAATAGATATTTTCCAGTGAACTACCCTTTAGTCACAAAATGGTTTATGAGTCCACCATACGCTCCCATGTCTCCTTCACACTTTGGCTCAGGGCTTTTTCCAAGTCTCTGCTGTCAAAAAGGATAAATGATATTCTTTGAAATATGAACTATTTACACTTGGAGCATACCAGATTGAAATAGCATGTTTATGCATATTTTTATGAATTAGTCAATGAATGTATTGGGGAAGAAAGGGAGGGAGGGAGGGAGGGAGGGAGGGAGGGGGAAAGGGAAGGGGAAGGGAAGGGAAAGGAAAGAAGGGAAGAAAAAAGAGAGAAGAAAGAGAGTTCTCAAATAAGAGGACACAGGTATGAAATCAGCTGCATATTTTGTATGCTCCAATTTTGGTTGATTTTTATTTCTAGAATTACTGAAGGATCTATAAAGTTCTGCAAGATAATAGGCACAGATATACTGATTATCCTATGGCTGGAAAAATAATAATAATGAAAAATTTGTTTGTTACAATTACACTGTCAGTCAGTTTGTACTTTAATGAAGAGGGAAAGCAAGAATATAATGATGGCTTCAGAAAAGTCTCAAGATTTCTAGCCACGAGAGACAGTTAATGGTATAAAAGGCAATTAGATCTGTATAATAAAATTGGAGATTATTCCAAATCTATATGAAATAAACCCAAATAATTATTGTTTTGCTTTAGAATATGTCACTTACTTATAATAAAAATGATTTCTGTTGTTCGAGGCTAGCAATAATTAGCCACACACTGATTTGTGAGAGTTCAGAGAGGAAAAATAAATCCCTAAGGAGACTCACCCACAAAAATAGATTATTGAGGATGAAATGCGCTCAGAGGGTATGAAATAGCCATTTCTAAAGAAATAATGGAGATAAAATTAGGAGGAGACAGAGAATGCAATGAGTATCCCAATAGCAGTTATACATCATTGCTTCTCTGGATCTGATATATCTCTCAATACCGTCTGTTTTGGGAAGCTGAATCTATTTTTGGCTGTTTATCGGAAGCCACCAAGTTAATATTTTCCTATGGATCTCTGCAGAACGTATGGGTGGTCTATTTCCCCATTGGTAGAAAGAGCTGCTCTACCTTGCCTCCTGATTCCTGGATTTGAGTCAACCATCATTTTCTCTCTAGTTATAAGATTCAGTGTCCACTTCTGGGACTTTGTCCCCTCTTATAGGTATTATTTAGAATGTTCTACTTATTTTTTTGGAAAAGCAATTAGTTGCAAAATTGCCAAAATTTTACCTTGGCAACTCAGAAGGCTTTTCATGAAGCATGGTAATGTAGCCAAGATGGTAGTAAATCTTGACAGAAGCTCTGTGCTTTGGGTTAATTGTTGTCACAAATGACATTTGCTCACATAGCTTTTCTTGCAAATCCCCAGACAAAATGTAATAAAATGGATTTAAATGGATGAAGAGGATGTATGTTAGTGTTTACTATGCTGACTTTTTGTATGTAATTCCATGATCAATGATGACTTAAGAGGTGAGCGACAGATTGAATAACATTCTTTTTGTTCTCCTATTAGCTGAACGAAAAGGGCGAGCAGTGAAAAAGTTATGGTGAGGCTGTTGTTGCAGGAATGATAGACATGAAAATGTAGGCGTGAACATGACTGTGGGATCATTTTCCATGTATTTTATGAGAGATAGAAAACTGTATATAGAAATGCCTAAGATGGAAACTTCAAATGCAATATCTGTAACCCACAGTTTTCTGTTTCAACACATGCCTTCACACCGCCCAGCTATTTAAACTTTGCTTAAAGGGTAATATATAAACCTCAAAGCCATGTTAAGAACGTTTATTTTTGCCTCAAATGAGATTTCTTTTAAAAATACAGCTAACCACTTGACCCAGAGATTCCACTTGCCCCCATGTTATTGGTATCTAAGTAAGTTATTAAAACCTGGTCATTTCAATAGATGTTCAATTGGGAAATTGTTAGAGAATTTTAATTTCTCTGTTGGTAAAAATAAATCAGAAGCTCTCACAGTTGACTGCATTTAGCTGATTCAAATAAACTCTTTATATTCATATAAAAATATTTACAATACCATATATTCTTCTTCATAGCAACATAGCATAAATGAAGACTTCTTACAGCAGAGACAGACCTGAGACCTGAAACTGAAACCCA
>NW_015387598.1:48228-51220 GCF_001527695.2 Protobothrops mucrosquamatus
CTGGGCCCATAACCTGTTAGAGAATTTTTATTTCTCTGTTGGTAAAAATAAATCAGAAGCTCTCACAGTTGACTGCATTTAGCTGATTCAAATAAACTCTTTATATTCATATAAAAATATTTACAATACCATATATTCTTCTTCATAGCAACATAGCATAAATGAAGACTTCTTACAGCAGAGACAGACCTGAGACCTGGAACTGAAACCCAGCTTCTAACTCAATAACCTTTTGCACAGACTCAGTAGCACTTTCTTCACATTGGCTGACTGAGGTACCACATGACTGTTCCTGCTCATGAATATTCCAACAGAAATGATTTCTGCTGTGCAAAATAGTATCAACTATTCATAATGCTTCTTGTCAATTCAAATGCAAACAGTGGAAGATTTCTCCTAAGAGGCTTCTTATTGCTTATTTATCTTCTTCTGTAGCCAAAGGAAATAATATGAAAGAAATCTAATTAAAAAGGGGAATGACCAAAATGGATACAATATTTGATATATCTCTCTCTCTCCCCCCTCTCTCTGTGTGTGCATGCCTGCCTACCTATCTAGCTATCTGTCTATCTTCATTTCAAAAGGATTTCACATAACTAAAACTCTACGCCCCTAGTCTGATATGAACATTTTAAAAAAAAAATTTTTCCATGCAGGAGTCCTAAGTAGACAACTTCCAATTTCTATTAAAACATCTTTCCTGTCCCGTGCAGAGAAGGTTGCTGGATTCCACTTGAAACAGGCAGAATTAAACTCAACTCTTTCACCTCTTACTCATTTGAAACATCCTAAAACAATCTTTCCACATGCAAAGCTCTTGCATTTCAAAAGGTTGCAGACAATCCCTGTCACCTAAGATAGCCAAAAGCTTGGGTAAGTTAGGATATTAAATATGCTGTCCTAAAGCTTTAGGAATTTGTACTGAAGGCTAAAACATAAAAAGAATGGCTGCAGGAATTGGGTTTAATAAAAGGAAGAACTATGGGTAACATGATAGCAGTGTTACAATATCTAAGGGGCTGCCACAAGGAAGAAGGGGTCAATCTATTTTCCAAGGCACTTGAAAGCAGGACAAGAAACAATGAATGGAAACTAATCAAGGAAAGAACCAATCTAGAATTAAGGAGACAGTTAAAACAATTAATCAGTGGAACGGCTTACCTCCAGAAGTTGTGGGTGCTCCAACACTGGAGGTTTTAAAGAAGAGATTGGACACCCCTTTGTCTTAAATAGTATAGGTTCTCCTGCTTGAGCAGGGGGTTGGACTAAAAGACCTCCAAGGTCCCTTCCAACTCTGTTATTCTGAATTAACATGTCCTTTAAAGTTACAAGGGTCATTCAGTGGAAGGAGAACTGTGTTTGGTCATTAGCCAAAAATCACAAGGAGTCTGGTACCATCTTTTGAAACTAACACATTTCATTAAAAGGCATAAATTTTTGAAAGATGCTACCAAACTCCTGATTTAAGGATAATTTTAGAAACCATCAAATTCTATTCTAATCAATGCATCCTACTTGGGGGAATGGGGTAAATTTATTCTAAAACTTCAATCCCTAAATATGATTAAGGACACATCCAGTTCCTTCAAGTGAATTAAAATCTACCTTTGAATTAGAGCAGTCAAGGACTAATATCCAATTAGCAGAAATGTACAGAACACAAACAAAAAAAGCAAAGTTTCTGACTTCTTACTCAGTCATAATTCAAAGCACTGCAGGGGAACTTATGTCTAAACATTCCTTGTTTGCAGAAGTTGCTTTTGATTCCATCCTTTAAAGAACTATGATTCTTAACAAACGTATATTCAGAAAATATAGCAAATAGTCTTTTAGTGTCTATAATGTCAACATGCAAATACCTAGATAAATCCTTAATTCAACACTTTTTCCTGGGCTTGTTTAAACTTCTCCACAGTAAGTTCCATCTTAATATATAATAAAAGTATAATTTAAATTTCTGAAAGAAAAATATTCTCATCCTGCTAGGCTTGCATTCGCTCACTCAACAGCCTTTTTTTTTTTTTTTTTAACATTCCACACTTCTAGTGCTTTCATTTCCAGTTTCCTCTGAGAATAAGCTCAAGGTAATAGTCAGGTTTCACCACTTGTCTACAGTAGTCTCTTTTACCTCAAGCAATTTTGACAGCCACTTTCATTAGCACCAGCAAGTTCTCTGGAATAAATTTACATTCGTACCACAGAATTTTTTTTAAAAAAAAGACTCAGAGATTTAATGCCATCAGAAGGGATATAGAAAGTTATACTTACAGCTAAAATATAAAGGTGCTATTTTATTCATTTATGCTCCTGACTTGATATACCAGGATACTTTTCCATGAGGAAAGCATCTGAGAAAGTTCTTATATTCAGCACCTCTTTTCACAATTTCTCTGGGCTTTTTTGGGAAGTTTTTATGGCACAAATAATGAAAGAATAGCTACTCTTTCATTCCCTGCATATTTCAGTTAGCTTCAATCAATTATTTATTTCCTTACAGACTATCCCATCTCTGCACACACTTCTCATCCTGGTTTGAGATACGTACTAATAAAGGAGAATATTTGTAGCTCATGATTGAAATGAAGGGACCTTGGTCGTTTCTGAGCTTGCTTGTTTTCTTACAGACGTTTCATTACCCAAACTAGGTAACATCATCAGTGCTTGTAAGGTGTGGGGTTTGCCGTCAGTTTGTATTCTAGCGCAGGGGTCTCCAAACTTGGCCGCTTCAAGACTTGTGGACTTCAACTCCCAGAATTCCTCAGCCAGCCATAAATCTTAAAGCGACCAGGTTTGAAGACCTCTGTTCTAGTGGCTTACCCTGTAAGTGTTGGTCTTAGAGATTCTTTGGTTGGGCTGTTTACTGTTGACTTCTTTGGCAGTTTCTTGATTGGGGTATTGTTTATTTGATTGTTGGTCTGATGTTTTTTTTTCAAAGAAATTTTTTTTTTCCAGCATAAAAAACAATCATAATATAAGTAAACACAATAACAAA
>NW_015387598.1:53359-62997 GCF_001527695.2 Protobothrops mucrosquamatus
AAACTGCCAGTCCAATTTATCGAAGGCCTTCTCCGCATCTAAGAAAATAAAAGCCGATGGCACTTGATTGTTCTTGTCCAGGTATTCCAATAAATTCACAATTTGTCTAATATTATTCTTCATATATCTTCCAGATATAAAACCAGTTTGATCATCATGTATATAATATTGCAATATTTGCATCAGTCTATTAGCCAAATTTTTTGCAAAAATTTTATAATCCACATTCAGCAAAGAAATAGGTCTGTAATCCTTAAGTTCCAAAACCTCCTTCTCATCCTTCGGTATCAAAGATATAAAAGCTCCTGTCCAAGACTGTGGTATTTGTTCTCCCAACATAATTCTGTTGAATAATATTTTTAAAGGTTGAATCAATTCAGCTGACAATGACTTATAATAAATTGCTGTCAAGCCATCTGTGCCAGGGGCTTTACCACCTTTCAGTTGTTTAATTGCATTTGAAATTTCATCTGCAGTGATCTATTCATTCATAAGTTTCTGTTAGTCTAATGTAAGTTTATATATTGATGAAGATTGTAAATATTTATCAATATCCTCGATTTTTATGCTCCCTGACGAATATAAATGTGAGTAGAATTCTGTAAAAGCTTTTTTAATCAATTCTTGTTGATATACCTCACGACCTTTAACCAAGACTTTAGATATAGCTCTAGCTTTTTGTCTCTTGCGTAATTGGTAAGCCAACCATCTCCCTGGTTTATTTGCATTAGCAAATGTATTATGTTTAATGTATTTCAAATTGGTGGCCACCTGATCAGCAATTAACATATTAAATTGATCCTTAAGCATTTTAACAGAAGCTTTCAAGTTAGTATCTGTTGGTCGCTGAGATAATAATTTTTCTTTAATCCCAATTTCTTTTTCCAAGTTTAATCTACTTTGTATTTGCTTGCGTTTATGTGCATTATTCATAGAAATTACCAGACCCCTCAAATAAGCTTTGCTGGCATCCCAGACAATATGTATAGGAGTATCTTTGTCCAAATTAAATTGAAAAAACTCTTCCGTGTATTCCTTCAGGACTTTAACCTTGTCCTCATGATTAAACAAATTTTCATTTATTCTCCAAGATTTCCTTTTCTTTTGTTGGCCAATCTCTATCCATACCATACTATGATCANTTAAAATGTCTTAAATAGTGAAAAACCTTACGTCTTTTGTGGGGTGTATTAAGGCCCCCCACATTCCAAGATGAAATTTTAAACATTAGCTGATTTCAGTCCTATGGCAATACTTGAGGCATAAGACTTGGCAAAAACCTTAGGTCGAGCGCCACCTACTGGCTCCGAAGTAGCAGGTGGCGAGCTATCAGCTGATGGGGTCTGATGTTAATCTTGAGATATGTTTATTCAGAAAGTTATTCCATCAATTACTTTGAAGAAAACCATTCTTCTTATTAAAAGGAAAGTGTTTTCTAAAGCAAATATCCCATGGAATGGAAAAGCATAAGTTTCCAAAATTGCCATTACTGTTGTACACCAGCCAGAGTTGCTTTTCGTGAGATCAGCAGGTATATTGATGTGATAAATAAACAAACATGTATGCTTTTCCAATCTCAGAAATGCTTTGCCATGGAACATTTAGTTAGTTCTTCCTTTGATTACGGTCTGAAAAAAGCTAGGCTAAGAGAGCATAGTTTCATAGAGGGCTCAAAGAGACTGGAAGCCAGGAGACTGAGCTCTAGTCCTGCCTAAGGCACAAAGCCAGCTGGGTGATCTTGGGTCTGTCCCTCTCTTTTGCTCTAGGAAGGAGGCAAGAGCAAATCACTTTCAACAATCTTGCACAGGAAATTTCAAGGACTTGTTAAGGAGTTGCCAGGAATCAAGGTTGGCTTAAAGCAGTGGTGTCAAACTGCTGGCCTGCAGGCCGGATGCATATAGCAAAACTGCACCCTCCACAGTGCTGGCAATGGCAAAAAAGTCACGATATGTTGCGACACATCACGTGACGTTGCGAGTTTGACACCCCTGGCTTAAAGGGACAAAAAAGAAATAAAAGAGCCAGTTTACTTAGTGGTTAAAATACCAGATTAGAAACTGGAAGACTAGAAGATCTAGTCCTGCTTTAGGCACCAAGCCAGCTGGGTGACCTTGGTCCAGCCACTTTTTCTCAGCCTTAAGAAGGAATCAATGGCAAAGCACTTTTGAAACCTTGCCGAGAAACTGCAGGGAGTTGTCCAGGCAGTTACCACTGTCTCATTTTCTGCCAGCCATTAAACCTGCTGAATAGCTGGGTTTCTCTTGGCTTTTCTGATGCTTCTCACTATTATTATTTTATTCTTTATGTATGGTTTTTCTCTCTGTGTTACTTTTACTTTAGTCTTGTGAGTTAAGGAAAAAATACTGTATATTGTGTCAAAAGCAAATCTAAGGCCTTGAGGTCAATAGAAAGCTAAGATAAAAATGGCTTCAATAGATGAATAACTGTCTACCTGGGAAATTGATTTTGCTCCGTCCCTTCCTCCCTTGGCTTATAAGCCACAGACTAGAGAATTAAACATGAAAATAGCTTGATTGTATAATTGCGGTAGATTCTCCTGAGATGCAGGAGAGAAGGGCTCTTTCCCAATAAGCTAAGAGGCAAATCAGCCTTGGTATGCAAGAAGATAGTCAGAAGAGATACTCCCTAAAACATCACAAGATTTATCTGATAGTTATGCAGAGTATGCTTTAGTCTGGCAATGATATGGTATAGTCCATATGGCATCCTTCAGATGGCCTGGGGTACAACTTGCATAGTAATTGGCAAAAAAAAACAAAACCATAGATATTCGTGGATGGCTTCTGTGACTTGTAAAATTCTCAATCATTTTGTTCATTTTTGGATCTCACTGTTTCCACCTAAGTTATTTTTTTCAAATGCCAGTTTTAACATTTGCCATGCTGATTTTCATTATTAGATTATTTTCAGTCTTCTGAGATTTGAGCAATGCATTCATTTTTTAAAACTGGAATGTACAGATGTGTTAGCTGAAGCTCCTGAGGGTTAAAATGAATAAATAACGACAGAAATTTAAAGCAGTTTTGCTAATCTTTGCTAATCTTCATTACATATACATGCTTTTATTTTAAAATATTATATTACCTGGAATTTTTACCTAAAAGTGGATTTTTAATTATATGGATCCTCAATAGTAGTGAACTATTAAAGTGCCACATCCTTATTTATTTATTTATTTATTTATTTATTTATTCATTCATTCATTCATTCATTCATTCATTCATTCATTCATTCAATTTTTATGGACATTCATCTCAATCAATGACTCAGAGATTATAGCTTCACAAGAATAGGGAATAATATTGAAACCTCTACACTAAGTCTAAATTCAGAGGATAAAAGATTCACCAACATATCCTCAAACTTCAACTGTAACAAATGTTGCAATTGCTACATACCACATCCAGACAGAAAGTTCCCTCCTTAATAACCAGCAAAATATATTAATTCATTATATTAATATTTAACTCTTTAAAAAATAAAATATTTCATAAATCAAGCATGGTCCAGGTGTTGCTTTATTTGACATATTTATAGAAGTACATATAACTACCACAAAGAAGAGGGAGTCAATCTATTTTCCAAAGTACCTTAAGGCAGGACAAGAAACAATGGATGAAAACTAATCATGGAGAGAAGCATCCAAGAACTAAGGAGAAATTTCCTAACAGTGAGAACAATCAACCAGTGGAACGGCTTGCCTTCAGAGGTTGTAGGTGCTCCATCACTGGAAGCTTTTAAGAAGAGACTGGGCAGCTATTTGTCTGGAATGGTATAGGGTCCCTTGCTTGACCAGTGAGTTAGATTGGAAGACCTCCAAGGTCCCTTCCAACTCTGTTATTCTGTTAAGTTTTCAGCCTTGGTCAGACAGAACAGATTTTGTGGGACTTATGAATCATATGTTAGTATGTTTTCTGCCATCACACAAAGGGAAGGAAGATATCAGTGCAGTAGAATCCAACTATTGAAAACCAAGATCATGGCATCTGGTCCTCTCAATTCCTGGTAAATAGATGGGGAAGAAATGGAGGTAGTGACAGATTTTGTCTTCCTGGGCTCCAAGATCACCACAGATGGGGACGGCAGCCAAGAAATTAAAGACGCTTGCTCCTGGGAAGGAAAGCTATGGCAAATCTAGACAGCATACTAAAAAGCAGAGATATCACCCTGACAACAAAAGTATGTATAGTCAAGGCCATGGTTTTCCCAGTTTCAATGTATGGCTGTGAAAGTTGGAAAAGGCTGAGCGCAAAAGAATTGAGGCCTTTGAACTATGGTGCTGGAGAAGACTCGTGCAAGTCCCCTGGACTGCAAGGCGATCAAACCGGTCAGTCCTAGAGGAGATCAACTCTGACTGCTCTTTGGAAGGCCAGATCCTGAAGTTGAAACTCAAGTACTTTGGCCACCTAATGAGAAGGAAGGACTCACTGGAGAAGAGCCTAATGCTGGGAAAGATTGAGGGCAATAGAAGAAGGGGACGACAGAGAATGAGGTGGCTGGATGGAGTCACTGAAGCAGTAGGCGTGAGCTTAAATGGTAGAGGACAGGAAGGCCTGGAGGAACATTATCCATGGGATCGCGATCCAACAATCCAACACTTATTTTAGGTTTGTAGGTCACACTTTGTGGCTTTTAATGTACTTAAAGAGTTACATAGGTCTTATTCTTTCAACATACCATATGACATCAAGATATACTCACCCCCCAACAAACAGATCCCTTACACATGGATTCAATTAACCATTTAATTCAATTGTTTCAACCAGTCTACATGTCTATTAGATGAAGGGCATGATTTATATAAAGCACTAGTTACACTAACAGTTATTTATCATGATTTCTTATGCTGCAAGTCTGCTGACAGCTACCATAGTTTCAAGAAATGAAGATGGGCTCTGCAAATAATGTGAAGGAAGGGTTTTCCAGGATTGCATCTGTGGTATGACTTGTCAAAGCAGCCATCTTGTTTATAAAACCTGCATTGTTGCTTCAGAACCTGTTCCTGGCTGCCTCTAGTGGCTTTGTATATGGCTGCTTTAATAATTTGAAATTATTATAATGATTCTTTCCTTTGAGGACCTAATGCCTTTTATTTGGTGTTTTATGTAAATATGTTTTTCTTTTTAAATGCAATGTGGCAACTTGAAAGCTCTTGTACACTAAGAATCACCTTTTCCAAAGGCTTTGCACAGCTCCTGTGCTCAACTTGCTGGCATCCAACAGAAGATGATTGGTTTCAAGGGGTGACTACACCGATGTGTGAGGTCAAAAAGTCAAGATGGCAGCCATGATCACATGTTTAATCAGAATAGAGCTGGAAGGGACCTTGGAGGTCTTCTAATCCAACTGACTGCTCAAACAGGAGACCCTATACCCGTGGTGGCGAACCTATGGCACGCGTCCACAGGTGGCACGCAGAGCCCTCTCTGTGGGCACATGCACTGTCACCCCAGTCCTAGGCCTTCAACTGGGTTTTATAAAATCTTTTCGATTTAGGCCTTTGCTGCCATGTGTAAAACAAAAAAGAATCAATCAATCAATTTCAATGTCTCACGGGGAAAAAAAAAGATCTCGCAAAGTTGGTTGAACTTTTTAGGCCCACCCAGTCTGTTGCAGCCACGCCCACCCAATGGGTCACACCCACCCAATGGGCCATGCTCATCCGGCACCCGATGATACGTAAGTGGGTTTTGGGTTGCAGTTTGAGCACTCAGTCTCTAAAAGGTTCGCCATCACTGCCCTATACCATTTCAGATAGATGGCTGTCCAGTATTTTCTTTAAAACCTTCAGTGATGAAGCCCCTACAACTTCTGAAGGCAAGATGTTCCAGTGGTTAATTGTTCTCACTGTTAGGAAGTTTCTCCTTAATTCCAGGTTGCTTTTCTCCTTGATTAGTTTCCATCCATTTTTTTTTTGTCTTGCCTTTTGGTGCTTTGGAAAATAAGTTGACCCCGTCTTCTTTGTGGCAGTCCTTCAAATACCGGAATACTGCTATTATATTACCTCTAGTCCTTCTTTTCTCTAGACTGGCCATATCTAATTCCTGCAACTATTCTTCACATGTGTTTGTCTCCAGGCCTTTAATCATCTTAGTTGCTCTTCTTTGCACTTTTTCCAAAATCTCAACATCTTTTTTGTAATGTGGTGCCCAAAACTGGATGCAGTATTCCAGGTGTGGCCTTACTAAGGCTTTATAAAGCGGTACTAATACTTCATGTGATTTTGATGTCCAAAGCCCTGTCCTTCATGTATGAAACAATACATAGTTAAAGCACTAGTAACACATATAAGTGAATAAAATGCCAAATGCAATCTAGGACAAAGTTGTAGGAGATGACAAAGATGGGCCCGAGGGAAGGGGTCAAACAATTAATCAATTACGAGTACCTTTGCACTCACAAGAGACTTAAATCCACTTCACCCTGAGTTCCATTGACTCTTATATACTGCCAATTTACTTGGACCACCAGTAGTTCAGATTCTTGTAGAGACCTTAAGCTTGCAATAAATCTTTATACTCATTTGAACTGATTTCCTGGTGCTCGACAAACGTATTTCAAAGTTGCACATGTATTACTGGAAATTTAAGAAAAAGAAAAGCAGTTTGTTGGGGGCAATATACTGATTCTGTAAATCACTTAGAACAGTGGTCTTCAAACTTGGCCCTTTTATGATTTGTGGACTTCAACTCCTAGAATTCCTCACCCAGGCACGCTGGCTGAGGAATTCTGGGAGTTGAAGTCCACAAGTCATAAAAGGACCAAGTTTGAAGACCCCTGGCTTAGAGAATGCTATAAAGCACTATGAAGAAGCATATACAATAAGTCTACGTGCTAGTGCTATAATGCTACGTGCTAGTGCTATAATTCCAAAACACCGAGTTTTGTATTGTTAATTCTCTGGCATCAGGAAGAGTTCTCTCTTGGATTCAATTCATCTTTTTTCTGAGTGAAACAACAAATTGTGGAGTTTCTACATGTGATCCCCATTCACTTCAAGCAGACCAACTGTCAGAATCCAATTATATTTCATTTCTATCCACCTACTCTGATAAAACCCAATTCTCACTCTATTCTGGATTCTGTCATACTACGAAAGGGGAGGAGGATAAGCAGGGGTTTTTTTATGACTCTCACTTCCTTCATTAACAACAAAGTGACCATTTGTGGATTCTCTTGGAGAGGACTAAACATAACAATGCGGCCATCTGCCTTTCATCTTAGTCCCTCTGAAGTTCTCCTCTTTGCCGGCAGTGAGGAAAAAGGGGTGGGGGGAAATCCCACGCCTGGGATCTGGGAAAGAGAGGATGAGTGATCGTGCCGACGGAGCAGATTGACGGATTGAATTGCCTGGAAGAACTGTGGGGTGGGGGCTGCTTGGGAACACTTTAAAACATTGAAGGGTGGGAGAGATTTCCCCAGATCCTGTCTAACATGCCTACAATCAGCTTCTCTTAATAAAGATCCCTGTTGGAAGAGATATTCCAAGAGTTCTGTCTTCTTAAGATGTAAGATTGAGGTGGGTCCTTACACCAACTAAGAGTGCCTTTAGAATTGAATAGGCAAAGTGTTGGGCAGTTATAGTTAATTGATAGAGCTACCTTATATATACTTTCTGAATAAAATTAATTGTCAGGTAAACATCTACAGAATTACTATATCCACAGAAATATTCAGATAAGGATATAAAATATTCTGCAAGACCAACAAATATTGATCTTTTAAAATAAATGGCTTTTGAACTTCATTTTATAAATTGCTTGGTTTATACATTAAATATCATGAGTAATTTTACTTCTCTCTTCTCCAAAGAAATATAAACCTCCTGCACATGTTAAATAGACTTATAATATATCTCCTAATAAACTTTGGCCAAGGGATCTATTTTTTTAATCTGAAAGACAATTAAAAATTGGCATTTTTTTCTTGTACAATATATATAAAATAAGGTTTATTCACAGTTTTTTATTAACATGATTGTTTTCTTTGAGTATCTAATGCAGGGGTGTCAAACTGCCAGCCCGCAGGCCGGTTTCATCATACCGGAGCCACGCCCACCCCATTGCCGGCAATGGCAAAAAAGCTCCGATACGTCGCGCGATGTCACGTGATGTCCCAAGTTTGACATGTCTGATCTAATGCATTTTCATTATTTTATGTTTTAGGTAAACATATTTTTGAAATGCAAAGTAGCAATTTGAGATTCAGAACATTAGGTAGACAGTTGATAATGCACAAAATATTCTAGTTTTACTCCTTGTTGATCTTCCAGCTCAAGTGCATATTATATTCATTTGTTCATTAGTCTGACTGCTCTAGTTCCTAATTCTGGAATGAATTATTGTGGTTCAGTTTTATTGTACACAAAAGCCACCACAAATCACACAGCCAAACATAATTTCAGTCTTCACTTAGGGCACTTGCAGAAAAATAATTTCTTTCTTGAAATGAGACATGGCTATTTGAATGATTCTAGATAATAAATACAGAGAAGCTAACTCAAGTCATATTTCTAATACTTCAGTGTGAAAATTTCCCTGCAGTAGATAAGGTACACTGGCTTTCTGAAAAACTGATCTTAACAGATCTTACTTCTCGTTAGCTGTGATAGGTATAAGGTTGGCACATGGATCTCTACACAAGCCCGAAGTATGGCTTTGAGTTCTGTTCAGCCTCTATTAGTAAAGCTTAATAAGTGTCTATAATTTATATGATATGCAAGCTTATCTGGAAAAACAAAAACAAATATACAAGAATATATTTAAGACCGGCTTCTTTGTGGTTTCATGATTACTGCACTTAGCATTCCTGAATTGAGATCAAATACTTTTTTCAGCTAACAGGATGGTTCCCCAACAAAAAATGTAAACTGAAAACACATGTGCGATGCCCAAATTTCACAGGACTAAAGACATTTTAAAGCTCTCTTTGTATTTTGATAGGCTTCTATGTGCAGCATTCATGTGTTATTTTGAGAATTCTAGTAATTCTGAATTTGATTTTTCCTATGCTGGAAGCCTTTATCCTGAAAAATCTATACACTATACACTGCTCTGATTATCACTTTGCTAAGTTTGAGGATAACCATTCAAGCACGGCTATGTTTTACTGCCTCCAACAGCCTGTTAATCTTATTCTATCTCTTTTTTTGAAATTACCTCTTGTGAAAAAGTACTATATAGATTTACTGGGCATAACCTGATTTGTGTTCTAAAATGCATTTGTTTTGCAAATAAAGTCAACTATTTTACTAAACTCCACAGTAAACTAGAATGCTTAATTTTGGCTAGAACCAATATAAACTAGTCTTAATTGAAAAAGATGGAACTATAAAAGGACTTTTATTTTTACTATTTTCCAAATTGCCTATACATATCTGAAATAAATCCCTCACCCAAAATATACCATGTTGGATGTCAGTGTAGCGGGGACTGCCTGAGAGTGCTTGCAGGAGCTTGACTGGGAAGGAAAAGATTGGGACAGCTGCAGTTGGCTTTGGGTGTGGCTGGCGTGAGTGGAAGGAGGAAGGATAGAAAAGGAAAGGAAAGGAGAAGGCCGGTGTGGTTGGAGTTGAGAAGAGAAGGTCTGGAAGCTTATTTTATTTTTCTATCAAGGGT
>NW_015387598.1:63074-73881 GCF_001527695.2 Protobothrops mucrosquamatus
AACCATTGTGACCGGTTAAGTTCGTGCCTGAAAGTCCTGCTTCAACAAGAAGAGCCTGCCACCCATCAATGCTGCATGAGTTCCGGTTGTAAGACATCTCACCGATCTCTAAAGAACATTACCGCAAGGCTGGACAAGGGGGGTTGTGGCTGGGAGGGCCTGGGCATTGGCGGCCTCTAAAGAGGTAGCGCTACATCAGATAAATATTTTTATGTATTATATACAATGGAAGAATTGGAACAAGTGATACTACAAATGGTATCTAATGTCAGTAGGCTGTTCAAGTTGATTTGAATGTTGACAATCAATGTACCGGTATTATCTGGGTTGAATCCATATAATAAAAAGGGCAATATAATTTGCCTGACCAAAGCTCTAGATGCTGTTTTTAAATAAGAACAATACAGTAATATTTCCATTTTATAGATGTAGAATAATTTCACTTAATGTCATCATTATAATTGAGCTATTAAAATTATATTTTAAAGAGCTACATTTGAGCTAATGTGCCCCTTATTTTGAAAAGCATTATTCACTAGAAGGCAACAAGATTGCTTGTAAAAATATGTACATAATAATATAATATTTTATATAATAATATAAAATCAAATGCTTATTTGTGCAGATAAGCAGAACATACAAACATATAGTAAATTAGAGACTCAGTTGCTCATTTGCAGCTTAATCTACTTCAGAAGTTTGTTGCTTATGGGGAAAAAATAGGAGGTCAGATCACTATGTAGTCTGCCTCAGCTGCTGAATGAAAGACAGATTATAACTGAAAAAAAATCACATATAAATACATAATCTCTCTCTGAATTTCTTTCTCAAAATCTTTTTTGCAATGTCTAAATTACATATTCCACATGATCTGTTACCTCAAATTTTCCCTAATTCTTCATCGTACGCATTCAACATTCTGTGTTGCTGAAACACAGTTGATGAAAGCTACAGACAAGCAACCCCAGTAACTGTGTTATTTTATACTTCAGCAAGATCATTGCAATCTGTTCTAAGAAAACAATACTCTTCACAGGTAACTTACATGAAGAAAACTAACAACTATGGAGCTTCAGACATTGCATTATACAATCAAGCTGTTTTCAAGTTTAATATATTAGTCTGTAGTTTATAAGCCAAGGCCAAAGGAAGGAGAGAGGAAGGAAGAGACGAAGGAAGAAAATAAAATAAATTTATACAAAATATTGCACAAATATATGAAACCAGTGCAAACTTACTAAATGGCAATGAATTTAGGAAATTCAAGATTTCAGCAGGTGATACGTAATAGGGCATAATATTTGTCTGTGTTAAAGTGAAAAGATTAAGCCACAATGTTACAGAGCATCTTTAGATGTCACTAAGTGGATTGAGAAGAAACCATAAGAGAACAAGAGTCACCGCTCTAATCTGGCTCTTACTTCAAAGTACATTTATTCAGTTTTTTTTAATACTAAGAAGTGCAAGCTATATCTGCACTTAAGTAAGTGGGGGTTCAGTGTTTCTAAATATAACTAAACATTTCAGAAGAAACCTATAAGAAAATATTGAAAAGGATAAATGTTGCTGCAGCCTAAGAGACCTGGAAGGATTTTTAATTGGGATTCAAACGAACATTGAAAATTATCATAAACTCTTCTCTGATTGATAGTGTTACCAATGATCCGCATTGCTAATGTAAGCTGATATTTTCTGGAAAAACCTTCAAACCTGCATTAGGTATGAGCTGCTCCTTGTTATTGCTATTCTTTAAGGTCAAGAAGATGAAAGCAGTGAATAAAATTATACCTAGCCAATTTGGTCTAGTAGAGAATCAGTTTGGCTCTGGTGGTGCAGCGACCCCAACCTTTTGGGCACCAAGGACCGGTCCTGAGGAGAGAGGTTTTTCCACAGACCAGAGGGGCCGTGGTTTCATGTGCTGGCTGCATCCCGTGGATAGGGCTTTGCTTGTTTGCACTGCCTGGTTTCTGACATGCCACAGACTGGTGCCAGTCCATGGATCGGGGGGTTGGGACCCCTGGTCTAGTGGATAAGGCATCAGGCTAGAAAGTGGAAGACCGTGAGTTCTAGTCTCACCTTAGCCATGAAAGCCAGTTGTGTGACCTCTCAGTGTCTGTCAGCCCAACTCACCTCACAAGGTTGTGAGGAGGAAAATAGGAGGAGGAAGGTGTGTTGGATATGTTCACTGCCTTGACTTGTTTGCAAAAATAATAAAAGGCAAGATATAAATAAACAAACAAATAAATAAATAGCTTCAATCTAGCCCACCAAGCAACAAAAATATTAAACAAAGAAACAAGAACAACATATTAAACAAGTAGCTTAGTATTTCTTGACAATACTCAGGGCCTGCCTGATATATACAGTACAGTATGTTGTAACACATGATGTCCTTGGGCAGGGAGGGGGATAGCAGACCAGATTAAGAAGGTGGCCATAAATGCTTGATCAAAGCACCATTCCTTTACCATGTGATGCAAGCAAAAAGAGATGAAGTTGGACTTGCGCAGTCTTAACTATTTTGTCTTTTTATAGCCACACACAGCGTCCCTGATCTAACAGATGTACTTTTGAGAGCTCGTCAGAGAATGTTCAGATAATTTCTGCATTTGGTCTCCTTGTATTTGGCATATATGTTTAATTTTTAAAAATATGGGTACAAGCACTTTATCCTTATTGTTGTTTAGCTGCTGCTTTTTAGAGCATTTGTTTGCTGTGATCCTAGTTATATATTGTTTTCCTGACAGGTTCTATTATTGTTTATTATACATGCCATTAACTCATGTTAGCAGGATTGATCAAAATATACTCAATGTAAATAAAAATTAACTTAACCTTTCGGAGAATATTGTGGGGTTTACAGTGGTGAAGCAAGAAAACCAATAAAAAATCCATATAGAATAGGAAGGGATAAAAAAATAAGAAAAATAAATCTCAATCTAGACTCCTGGACTCTTAATTGATAAAAACAATTCAAAGGCTCATTCATCAGTCTCTGTCTATTGCCTCAACTTTGCTGGTCACTGATAAGAAGAATTTTATCCAGCTCTTAAAGAAATTCAAAATGACGGTAGAGATAGATTCAGAAGACGACCAGGCTGAGCCCGAGGGAAGGGTCAAATGCATCATCAGTCATGAGTCCCTTTGTGCCCACAAGAGATCTAAGTCCAGCCCACCATGAATTCCTTATTTGCTGCCAAACTGCTTTAATTGTAGAGTACTTGAGCTTGTAATATATCTTTATACCCATTTGAACTGCCTGGATCTCCTGATTTCCCTGGTGCTTAACATTTGATTTGCATACAAAAGCTGGATGTTACTTTCAAAAGATGAATTGTTCATGATTTCAATTTGCATTATGTTTGGGGGTTTTGTGTAACATGATTTAGCTAAATCAATAGAAAAAAATCAGTATTATTCCATCTCTACGTTGATGATCCAAATAAGATAATAAGAAGGGCAGAGAAGGTAGTTCTCACACAGTGTCTCCTAGATCTAGACCTTTTCTGTATACTATGTGGGAAAGACCTTGGCAAGTGGGGCAAAGAGATGCAGCCTAGGGAATGGTCAGATAAGAGTCAGCATAGTAAGCAGATGGATAGTGAATACAGTAAGAGACTCAGAAGAGTTCCTCCCTAGTTTCTTGGACTGAAAAGGAAAAATTATGTCAAGCTTAGGAAACTAAGAGTCAAAGCAGTTCAAATGAATACAGGTTTATTACATGCTAACACTTTCTACAAGAATCTGAACTACTAATGATTGAAGCAAATTGGCGATAGATAAGAGTCAATGGAATTCAAGGTGGGCTGGTCTTAGATCTTTTGTGGGTGTGAAGGGACTCAAGACTGACAAAGCACTTGATCCTTCCCTTGTCTCAGTCTGGTCATCACTTACATAGTGGGAGAATTGTACTTTCAGATTTGCAAGATTCTGTTTATGTAGCTTTACAATAAAGCAGAATTAGCTTATCTGGTTGTGTCTCCTCTCTAGTGTTCCTGGAAAAGTTATTTCTCAGATTACTTTACCTCTAGTGTACCATTGAAACAGGTTTCCAAATTTTCTGTTTGGCTGTATCCACTCAATGTCTCTAAACAAACTCTCAGAGTTTGAAAGACTGGGTACTCATTAAAGGAGAGAGCACATAGTTTACTTATTCAGCAGTACAAGACCTACATTTGCAATACAAGATTTTTTTGATCTTGTGGATGGTGAGTTAATGCCTTTGGGCTGAAGCTGTGGGATTGTGTTCTATACTGTGGAAAGGAATATCCAGTTCTGCTCCAGGTAAATATGATGGAAAAATGATACATCTGTACTTCACAAAGGTCTGCTTGGATTGTGGTAGCAGATAATGCAATTCAGAATGTGTTCATGAATAATTATCCCAAGTTTCTGTCTGATTAAAATCAACTGTATTACGGACCTATAAAGATTAGTGTTCTAATTTGTATTGATTTCAGGGCAAAGATCATCATCTATAAGTTTTTAAAAGAATGACTATGGCTCTTTGTATAATTCATAACATTCTGTATAGATTTTTATGCTCTAGACCCAAAGGTATTCTAGTCTCTGCCAATACAATTTTTTTGATTATCCAGATCTGAATTCTTTAACATCAGTGAATACAAAGCAGCAACACATGAGACAGAGAAGTGTAGAAAGCTTATATTTGGGTTTGGGGGTTTTTTTTGTTTTTTTTTGCTTTTCCATGTCATTACTGAACTTCATTAAATAGTTATCAACATCCTGACTACAGTCTTCTAGTTTGGGGAGGATTTAAAAATGTTCCTTTTCCTTGTTCACGTACAGAAAGCACAAAATATAACAGTGACATTAAGTTACCAGTGTGGGATAATGATGTAGAACATATTGTAGATATTTATCAGTTCACAACAAGCAGCTGTTATAATAGAATATGTCACACATGTAGCTGTATAACGAAACCTATGAATGACAGGGCATCAACAAGAAATTTAAAAAAGGCAAATTTAGGCATCTATAGAAATACCAGCAGGCAGAATGATACTATGGACCTTTTCCTTAGTAAAATAGATGAAATTCACAACAGCAAAATTTAAGTGACCATCTGTAGAACTTCTCTGTCCCCATGAAACTAAGGGTTGGAGAAAGATTATATATTGTTGTAAATTTATTGTATTTTCACTGAATGATAGCTGTGGGCTGCTCAAAGTCATAAAGAATTGGGCACCATACACATACTGTGTTATTAGCCGCCCTGAGTCCGTAAGGAGAAGGGCGGGATATAAATTTAATAAAATAAATAAATAAATAAATAAATAAATACTAATTATTATTATTATATACAAAAATGTGAAAGCACAGCTGCTTTAACTGGTGTTAGTCCTCATATGCTTTGAATTATTAACAAGAACCTAGGATGTGTTAATAAATATTATTATGTGTAGGTAATCTACTATTTATTTAGCATATGGCATATCATATATGGCACTAGCAATATATATTAACATTTTACCTACATTCGAAGAACACAGTAAAATATAAATGTTAAAAAGATCTATGTTCAAATACCAATGTCTAGGCCAGGGGTAGGCAACCTTGGCTCTTTTATGACACGTAGGCTTCAACTCCCAGAATTCCTGAACCAGCATGGCTGGCTCAGGAATTCTGGGAGTTGAAGTCCATGAGTCATAAAAGAGCCAAGGTTGCCTACCCCTGGTCTAGGCCATCTAACCATTGAAGCACAGCATCATTTATATTTTAAAAAATCAGATATTGCACTGGTGATGTGATCTACATGATGCGATCTACAGTTTGACATGGGACCCTGGAGTCACACTGAGGGTAGGATACTGTGCCCCATTTATACAGAGAGTCCGGGCAGATGCCATGTGAGGTATGAATCCTATTCAGGATTGTCCATTACTGATGTGGTAGTTCAAAGCCTGGAACCTTTTTTGTGTGGGATCCTTTATATGTCTTCCTATGTCTCAGCGTTTAGTGAGCCATATGCTTTCCATTGGGGGTAATCCACTGTTAAATTCACAGTCTTACACTGATGGAAACATAGTAATTAAAGTTCTAATCAAGGACCTAAGAACTATTAAGATAGTATCTAAGAAAAGATTATAATTATTATGACTGGTCACATAGTTATCATTTTTACATTGGATTTGGCATTTTTAGTCCACCGTTGAGTTCCTCCCAAGGATCTGGGACAGGCAAACTTTGTTGTTGATGATGTTAAAGGTATTGTTATAGGATGTAAGCTATTCCAAGTAAAGCTGCCTTCTGCAATTGATTGATGGTGATTTTGTCAATGCTGATGAAGTGGTACTCCAGATATTTTGGAATTTCCCCCAAGGAACCTATTACTATTGATCTCTTTGCTTTCTTTTGCCACAGTAGTTCTACTTCTATTTGCAGGCCTTTATGATTTGTGATTTTCTCCAGTTCTTTCTCTTCTATGTTTTCAGGTATTGCAACATCCACTATCCAGACCTTTTTTGTCTTTCATATAAACAGTTGTTCAGTCTGGGGTGTTATGTGGCAGGTTTGTTTAGATTCTAAAGTCCCAGAGCACTGTAGCTTCTTCATTTTCTATTACTTTATCAGTTTTGTGGTCCCATCAGTTCTTGCTGGTAGACAACTGGTATTCCAAGGCACTTTTGTTGCTACTTTGTCATGCCATTGTTTATAATCAGTCTGGGTGATTTTCTTTTCTTTTTTAATTGTTTTATTGATTTTTAAAAATTACAATCTTTAGTGCTTAGTAAAAACATGTTATTGGTTCACCTATTTAACATTAACTTCTTCAATATAAATCTGTTCAGTACTGCACAATCCAGTATTTTTTCCCTGATTCTCTTTCTTCCCTATATTTTTTCCATTTCCTCTTCATTACACAGTTATAATTCTTGATACTATTGCTGTATACAAAGTTAGATATAAACATCCTCATCATATTTTTACCAATATTATACAAATGACAATAATATCAATTCATAAATCAATATCCTGTTTTTCACGTTCTTATTAAGGTTTAATTTCCCAACAATGTTTGAAATATCTTTGTCAGTTATGATTTTCTCAATATTAATTACATTTATATAGCTAAAAGTTTTATTCATACCAGCCATCCTCTTATTTTCATATTTCCCATATCAAAAAAAGCAAAATGTATGCTATTTTAATTCTAAATCATATATTTCATTATAAAAGTCTAATTATATCTAAGGGTCATCCATTCTTTTAATCATATTCAAACAAATATTTAAACATATAATGCCTCCTCTAATAGGTCAAGTCTTCTGTTTTTTAAATCTAACTCTTGCTTTCTTTCTTTGCCAAGTAGCTTTCCAAGCCAAGGCAATTAAATCACTCAGGAATGTTCCTTCTATTTTTGTAAAAGTTGCTTGGCATGAGGAAAACAATTTAAGTAGGGTATTGGGGGGGGGAATTCCGTCCATTTATATTCCTTAAGCAACTCCCACTTTCCTTCTCCTTCAATTTCTCTTTTCATTTTTTGTCTCCCAAGTTGTGACATTTCCCCTAACAGCTCTATATTCCATTTTTTTAAAATCTTCATCAGGTATGTTTTGCAGACCTAAGGGATAAAGCATCTTTTCTATTTTTGTTGTTATGGTTAAGTCTTGCAGTATTTTATTTGTATATGGTAGTTTATATTTCCCTTCTTTTATCTCTTCCATCTCTAGGTCCATTTCCTCTGCTTCATCTTCTGATTTCTGGTTTATTTGTTCATACTTTGTAGTCGTAGTCTGGGAATTTTCTAGTTGCAGATTTAGTTTGGAGATTTGCTCATTTATATTATCTAAATTATTTTTAGTCCCATTATGGTTTCTTTTTGTGTCCTCTTTGTGTGCAACAATTGTTTGATGAATTAGTTATAGCATAGAGTATATTTCCTTCTGAAAGGTGTTTATTTTTTTCTTGAGGCATCATTCTTGGAGATCCTCTAGTATCACCGATCTTAATAAGAGTAGAACAAAGTTTCATCTAGTTTTCTGGTCTTTATGTGTAGCCTTTATAATACAATAGGTTCTAGAATATGAGTCCAGTCCTAAAAGCAATATTTTGTAGTACTCTTTTGTCTTAGGTGTCCAAGAATTGTCAGTCAGGCAAGGTTGTAATCCATAATATTCAAAGTGCTCAAAATGTTCAACCACCCTGAAAACAGCTCAAAAGTCTCTCCCAGCCAGATGTAGTCAAAATTCATTTTTTCTTTCTCTCCCAATAGTTTTTGAGATAAAAAGTCCAAGCTCAGTAAGTGTTTATAGTCCAAGAAGGGTGATAAGTATGCCAAAATATTTTCCTTTATTGCCAGCTGTTCTCCGTTAAGCTATTACTAAAAATGTTGGATGGCATTCTCCTTCCTCGAGTTGACAATCACTGAAGCCATACAGTGTTTTCATGAACTGCTGAAAACAGGCTGTTTTTTTAAAAGACATTGTGTGCCTTCAGCGATTCATAAAAAATTCTGCAGCTTCAGCAGTTTCAACATGAATATAATTCCTACACAAATTTTGTTTTATATTAGTAACATATTTAACTCCTTAATATTTTGGCATACTTAAGATATGTTTACATTTAAACTGTTTATGTGCCTATTTCATAAAACCACGAAGACATCGATGATCCGAGCATGAGCTCCTGTTTTCAGGGTCTCCCACTACAGGTGGCACAGAAACCCATAACCACAGTACCACTAAACTATACCACTACAATGAGCTTTATGCGAGGCTTCATTTGGTAACAATTCAGAAAATATAAAATTAGTATTAAGTGCAGCAGTCCAGATGTTGGTGGATGATACTTGCTATAATTATATATTTATGATTCACTGATTACCAAGAGGCTATCCTATTTCAGACACAGTAGGTCTACATGGCTTGGCTACTAGGTTTCTAAGGACTTACCTCTTCCATCCGTATGCATTTGTCTCAATTGATGATATTTCACATCCTGGGTATTTGTGGAAGGATAGAGTAGCAATATGTGTATGTGTGTGTCCTCATGATTGTTTCAGTCTGTGGAGTAACTTCTCCCATGACCTCAGATTGGGACCTTCCTTGATGGTTTTCTGAAAGGTTTTCAATGCTTGGGACATTGGGACACATTTGGGGGACAGTTGGTATTAAATAAGGAGGCACCTTTTGCTATTATTTTATCCTTACATTTACTCTATTTTTATTATTATTTGAGGAATATTTTGTTTTTGTTTCCTATACAGGTAGTCCTCAACTTATAACAGTTCAAAGTTACAGCGGCACTGAAAAAAATGACTTATGATCATTTTTCACACTTACAACCATTGCAACATCCCCGTGGTCATGTGTTCAAAATTCAGATTCTTGGCAACTGACTCCTATTTATGATGGTTGCAGTACAGTGCTTCTGCGACCTTCCGACAAGCAGAGTCAAGGGGAAACCAGATTTCACTCACAATATTATGTGAAGCTGACATTAGGAAGGGTTTAAAATGCATACTTTTAGATGGTTTATGCCTAAAATTCATGCTGTCTATGGAACATATAATTCCTTAAAGATAGGAAATATAACAGGATGCTCTACACAGACCCTTTAAAACGGTTATTTATTAACCTTGGTGCTGCCATATTTTATTTTAATATTAGAGCCAACAAAAGCTGAATCTCCAGTGGACTAAAACGTATCTGCTTTGTACACAGAATTCCATGCATACAATATTCCTCATTCAATTAAAGGTACAGATGTGAAACTTATATACTGTATTGATGTAAACAGAATTCTGGTAGATAAAATTATGATGTTCATGGAATGAGGAAACTAAGTCTATAGCTGTGGTTCTCTTCTAAACGAGACTAGCAATCCTACAAGGAACATTTATAGTATGATGATCTTACATAGCTGAAGCCTCGTTACTTAAATTACTTTGAATTACCATCTAATTAGGTAAATCATACTCATGAAGATTCAGTGAAGATTTTGCTTCTGGGTGCAATTCACCTTTAAAGCCCAGCATGGCATGGGTCTAGGCTACTTGAGGAACTGTTTCACCCCAATGGGGCTGACCTGTCCTACCCATGCCAGCAGAGGGGACATACTTCAGATCCCACTAGCCAAGGAATTTTGGTTGACAGAGAAGAGCTTTCTCTGTCATTGCTCCTGCCCTCTGGAACATCTTACTCCCTGAGGTGAAATTGTCTCCCACCTTCCTGACGTTTCATAAGAGCCTTAAGACCTGGCTCTACCAGATGGTTTGGCGACCCAATGGGAGAGCTTCATACCGAAGGTGGTTGACTAATTAAAACTTAATCCCTCCTCACCCACTGTGCGTCCAGCTCCCTCATTTCCAATCTTGTGTCAATGATTTTATTTATTAATGATTTTATCTGCTCTGTTCCATAATTGTTGATTTTAATGTTTTTTAATGCTTTTAATTTTTATACTTTTATGTATTTATGCTGTAAGCCGTCCAGAGTCATGGGATACAAGATGGGTGGCAAATCAATTTTGTAAATAAATTAATTAATAAACAAATGAACAAACTTGTGCACTGTACAAGGCTTTTACCTGATGCGACCTCTATGTCATGAACAAATTCCCACATCAGAATTCTCATCTTTATATAGGAGATTAAGGGAGCAATTAAACAATTAAAGGTTGGTAAAGCTCCAGGTACAGATGGATTTACAGCAGTTTATTATAAGATATTAATTGAAGAAATGATAGAACCATTACAGGAACTGTTTAATAGTATATTGCTGGGCAAAGAGGTACCTCCTACTTGGAGGACTGCTTTTATAGCTTTAATACCAAAGGAGGGTCA
>NW_015387598.1:81341-90714 GCF_001527695.2 Protobothrops mucrosquamatus
AGGAAGGAGGAGTGGTGGTAGGATAGGGAGGAGGAAGGTGTAGGTAAGTGAGAGGGTGGTGCGGGAGGGGGACACCGGACACGTCCGTGAATGTATTGATTGGTGTTGATTTTTTTTTCTTTGGTTGATATTGTGATAAAAGATTTATGTTTTTGTTTTTCAATGAAAAATCAATAAAAATTTATTTAAAAAAAAAAAGACGGTATTTAAAGTTTCAAATTTAGCAGAAATGGCTAAGATTTCTGCCTACATGAAGGATTATTCACAAGAAAGATATATTTTGGTTTGGAGAAGATGGATAGATTATATTGAGAACAAATATGGAACTAAAAAGTTTCATTTGGTTTTTGAGTAAATTTTAGATTGTTAATGTAGTTTATTTTTTTTTTAAATAGTAATAAGATGTATAATTATATTTTTTAATATGTTTGTTTAGAAGAGAGTTAAAGGATGTTATAGAATTGTTAACTTAATAGTGACATAATGTAAGACAGAGTATACTTATTGTATTGTTAACCCTGTGATTGGCTCTGGGAAGTCGGGGGGGAGGGAGGGGGTGGGGAAGGGTGGGTCTTGGGGAGGAGGGGAGTTATATTGTAAAACTGTTAAAAATTTTCAATAAAAAAAAACAAAAACCATGTAAATATTCACTATCGTGGCTGGAGGACTTGTTCAATATAAGAATGAATGGATATATCAATACCTAAAATGCCAGTCTTTGAAATTTACTGGTGGAAAAATAGTCTAATTTTTCCAGCAATAGCTTATCCAGAAACCTTATTGACCAGAATATTTCATTGACATATTGTTATATCTCAGCAATTTAACCATTATTGGTATAAAAAAAATCAAGTCTTATTCAAGCATAACAAATTTTGCTAGGAACTTGAGTTCTGTTGGAGCTCAACAATATATTTTCATTTGAATGTTGATGAAAAAAATTCCAGAGTTTCACCTGAGTTCTCATACATGAATTATTTTTGAACTGAGTATATACAATGTTGTATATGCATTATATGTACATTTGGAAATGAATTTATTTAAACTAACCAAGAACTATGATTGAAAAGATGACTAAAAAAATAGGATAGAAACGAGCTCTATGGAAGAAACTGCTTAGCAATTCTTTGATAAAATAATGTTTGGCATATTCTTACAAGATATCACAACCTCTTAAGTTAAGGAAGAACAGTCTTCTAAAAGATGAATACTTAGCAGAAGCACTAAGATATACAGTTTGAGTAGTAAAATGTTTTCTGAGGATATGTGTTAAATATTTCAGAGAATACATTAATGGAGTGATGCAATGAAATATTCAGGATGGATGACACTAATGCATAATCTTCAAAGAGGGATGTCTGAGGAACTTAATAACCATTAATAACTGATTTGACATTCATAAAGAAATAATACTTTATGCTTATTCTAATTTTCCTAAGTGATTGCCAACAGCTGAAAATTGTAAAGGTTTTTTTTTTACTCAAGTTTGACTTCTGATAAATTACAGATAATCCTGGATTTACAACAGTTCTCTTAGTGATTGCTTGAAGTTACAACGACACTGGAAAAAAGTGACTTATGACCATTTTTCACACTTATGACTGTTGCAGCATCGCCATGGTCATATGATTTACATTCGGATGCTTAACAACTGACTCATATTTATGATGGTTGCAGTGTCCCAGGGTCATGCGATCCCCTTTTGCAACCTTCTAACAAACAAAGTCAATGGGGAAACCAAATTTACTAAACAACCATGTTACTAATTTAACAACTGCAATGATTCACTTAATAAATGTGGCAAGAAAAGTAGTACAATGGGGCAAAACTCTTTTAACAAATTTCTCATTTAGCAACATAAATTTTTGGGCTCAAGTTGAGGACTACCTGTACATGTTGGTTTCTTGACAAAAATGCAGAAATACTATGCCACAATTTTCTGGTCTCTCTCTCTGTGTGTTTGTGTGTGATGCTGC
Organism: Protobothrops mucrosquamatus; assembly: GCF_001527695.2. NCBI lineage: Eukaryota > Metazoa > Chordata > Lepidosauria > Squamata > Viperidae > Protobothrops > Protobothrops mucrosquamatus. The sequence goes on from NW_015387598.1 coordinate 83,318, forward strand.
TTGTTTACAACCCAGACTACTCCCAAGCCCAGTCTACTCCACTTTTGTAATGATTTCTCATGTAAATAGTAGATCTGATCAAAGTCAGAAGAAAATAGAGCAGAACATGAAAACAATGGACAATGCGAATGCACGATACAGCATTTAACTCTTAAAAAACTTTTTGTGTCTATTTTTTAAGGACTTAAACATAATATGGAATATGTCTTCTTCTCGAATTAGTGAATTTGTGCCAGATTAGTCTACTTCCTTACTACTTTCAATCTTAAAGTAACTTTATAATAATATGGTATTGATGCTACATTTTTTTCATGTTTTCAAAATACATAATTTACCTATCAGTTACAACAAATCTAAATGTAAAGCCGCTGGGAGAGATCATTCGTGGCTTTGGGGTGGATTTCCATCAGTACGCTGACGATACGCAGCTGTACATTTCCACCCCAGGCCACCCCAACGATGCCCTTGACGTGATGGCCCGTTGCCTGGAGGCCGTTCGGGTCTGGATGGGGAGGAACAGACTCAGGCTCAACCCCTCCAAGACCGAGTGGCTGTGNCTAGGGAGGATTTTAGGTAGGGATGATTTTAAGAAAATTTTAATTGACACACAGCTTCGAATATTTGGCTTTTAATTTGGTTTTATGGGGGTTTTTGTTCTTTGATGTATTTTGTTTGTCTGTTTTAATATGCTGTGCACCGCCCTGAGTCCTACGGGAGAAGGGCGGTATATAAATTAAATTATTAAATTAAATTAAAATTGTGCATTAATACTTACCCCTGGAGTGCTTTTTCTCCAAACCAATCTCCTTTTCCTAGAGTACGAAGAAATATAGGATCTTCCCCAGGTGAATCTTCACGAGTGACATTTACCTAATTAGATGGTAATGCAAAGTAAGTTAGTAAGTCAGTCTCTCTCTCTCTCTCTCTCTCTCTCATACAGAATCTCAAGCACACAGAATATTAATAGTAGTAAGAACAAATAACTATTTTCCAGCCTCAGGTGCCAAGGACTAATAACTTACACTGCAGAATAGCTTCTGGAAACATCACTGAGGTATATTAGAAAAGCATTTAGAGCATGTAGGGAAAATCCCAGATTTAAATAGTTGTTATCTTTGGAAGACTTTAGGGTTCAATATTTGAATACCTATGGCTATTGAAAATACTAAAAGCATCTTTTGATGTAAAACATGATCCAGGGATATTAATACAAGACTATTTGCATATAATTAGCTTGAGAAACTACCTGAGTTCTTCTGATCTCATCAAATCCCAAAGAAATTATAAATTGATTCTGAATAGAACTGAGAGTCCTGCCCTTATTTTGGTAGCTCTTTATTTATTTCCAGAATATAATCAGCTCCAGTCAATTCTCTAAGATGTGCAGGAAAGATCAACTTTGAGGATGGGAAAAGCTTTTCCCCAGTCAGCAGAACTTCCTAACATTTAATTTCACTTGCACAGGGGCAGTTTTAAAGGTTTCTCTACATCTTTGTTAGCCAAATAAAATTGGTTGTTGCAACTTTCCATGATCCCTGACCGACAAAACATAACTGTAAGATATCTGTCTGCCATACAAGTCAGAAATTCTATACCCATTGAGAATTTAAATTACAGTTTTAAATATTTAAGAACTGGCATCAACCAGTAATTTCTTCTCTGAGAAGAACTTATCTTCAGAAGAACTTCACTGAGGTCTTCTACAGTTTAATAAAGCTGGATGGAACTTTCTTCTTCATAATAATAGAAATACTTAGCATAAAGTGCAGGATATCACTGAATTAAGAATTGTCCTACTCATCTGAAAGAATATTATGAGCTCATCTAATATTAAGTTATATTCAGATATTTAAGTAATAGAGATGGTGAGTTTGTGTACCTCTTGTTACATCTAGATTGCTTAAGACAAACCATTGTTTTGTAAGTAGGCTATTAGTAAGAAGGCTAAGTGTTATTGGGATCAAATATGTGCTTTAAATTTGAGAATTCTTAAAATAAATGTATAATTGAAACCAGAGGTTTATTTTTTAGGTTTGATGGATTACCAGTTGGAGGAAAAAACATGGAATTTGTTTTTGCATATGATAACTACAGAACTACTACATATAGATTTTTGTATGCCCAAAGATAGAATGACTTACAGATTCCCACAATGGAAGAATGGATGATGATGTTATTAGAACCAGATAAATGGCAAAGTTAACTATTCTGATTAAAGAAAAGTTTTTTTTTCTAGCTTTGGATCTATGTGGAAACTACTTCTTGACTTTTTTTTAAAGTTTTTTATTTATAAAACTTCTTGACTTTTTGACATATTTTTTGACAGAATCTTAAAGAAATGCTACATTAATTTTGGAATTGGACAATTGGAATTGCTTACGATTATAGAAATACTATGTATTATTGAATTTTAGATAAAAAGGTTAATGTATTTTATACCTATAAAATATTGAAGTAAATTAACCTTTTTCTATTTCTTTTCTTTTATCCTATTCCTTTTGCACCTTCACTTTTCTTTTTTCTTCATAATTAATTTTCTTCTTTTTTATATTTTATCTTTTGCAGAAATTTTAATAAAGTACATTTTAAAAAGATAAGCCATTGTTTACCTGTTAGCAATTCAATGCCAAAGTAAAATATTTACAATCACATAAATGCCATCTAAAATCTAACTATTCTTTTCTGAATAGATTTTGTATAGGGATACAAAGTGGGAAGGCCAAATTAAGCATATTGCCAAGACGTTTGCATTAACTGCCGGATATTTGTGTATTAAAATATCTGTTCTGGTAGATTGTTTGAACTGCATTTATAAAATTTTTCCCAAAGTCTATTTTCACCAGCTGCTGGAACATAAATTGCCAGTTTAGATTGTCAAAAGCTTTTTGCACATCAAGAAATATTAATGCCATCTGTTTCCCTGGGTGGTTTTCATAGTACTCTAAAACATCCAAAATAATTCTTAAGTTATTTTTTATCTGTCTTTTAGGTAGAAAGCCATTTTGATCTGTGTGTATAAATTCAGTCAAGAATTTCTTAATTCTTTCTGCCATTATCAAATCAAAAATTTTATAATCCACATTTAATAGCGATATTGATCTATAGTTTTTTATTTGTGTAAGGTCAGTGTCTTCTTTAGGTATTAAGGTAATATTGGCTTCAATACACGACTTTGGTATTTTAGCCTCCAAAAGTATTTCATTACACAGTTCTTTCAAAGTCGGGCTTAATACATCTTGTAATGCTATATAAAATTCTGCGGGAAGTCCATCTGGACCCGGAGTCTTATCTTTTGTTTTGTCTTTTTATAGCTTCTGTAATCTCCATCATTGATACTTTTCCGTTTAATATACCGTATTTTCCGGCGTATAAGACAACTTTCTAAACCCTGAAAATCTTCTCAAAAGTCGGGGGTCATCTTATACGCCCAGTCGTCTTATACGCCGGAAAATACGGCCAAGCTGGCCACATGTTTCCCCAGGCCAGGCCGGGCCGGGTGGCAGTCATGGCTGGTGTGGCGGCCGGCGGGAGCATCACACCCCGGGAAGCCGAGCCGGCCATATGTCTTCCCAGGCCGGACCGGGCGGCAGTCATGGCTGGGCTGGCGGCCAGCAGGGGCATCGCACCTCTGGAAGCCGAGCCGGCCACATGTCTCCCCGGGTCAGGCGGCAGTCAGGCATGAAGCTCGCCTGGCTGCCGCAGGGCTCTCCGCTGCCCGGCCCCATCGGTGGCACCTTCCTCAGCCACTTTCGGGGAGCTGCCACCGCCCTTGGTGCTGCAGGAGAAGGAGACCTTGGGCTGCGAGGGCGGCGGGGCTGGCGGCGATCGGGACCCCCCTCCCATTCCCGCAGCGGCACTCCCCGTTGCAGCCGTGGCCGCCCATGGTGCACCCGGCCTTGGCGCCCTCCTCTTGCGACGGCGAAGTGGCTGAGGATGTGGCGGGAGCGGCGGCCAGGTCAGGGTCGGCGGCGGTGACCCTGACGATGCTGCAGTGTCTGCTGCAGGAGCCGCTGCCTCCCGTCCGCTGCCGGAGCCGCTGCCTCCCCACCCATTTGGCTGAGGACACAATGGGGGTGGCGGCCGGGAGCTGTTGCCTCCCGTCCTGCTCCCCCTCCCTGCCCATTTGGCGCCATCTGCCTTTCATTCTCTCTCTCTCTCTCCTAACCTGGAGGGAGAGGGAGAGAGAGAAAGAGGAAAGAAAGAGAAGAGAGAGAGAGAAAGAGGAAAGAGAAAGAGAGAAAGAGGAAAGAGAGAGAGGAAAGAGAAAGAGGAAAGAAAGAGAAGAGAAAGAGAGAAGAGAGAGGAAAGAGGGAAAGAGAAAGAGGAAAGAAAGAGAAGAGAAAGAGAGAAAGAGAGAGGAAAGAGGGAAAGAGAAAGAGGAAAGAGAAAGAGAGGAAAGAGAAGAGAAAGAGAGGAAAGAGAGAAAGTTAGAGGAAAGAGAAAGGAAGAGAAAGAGAAAGAGACAGAGAAAGAGAGAGGAAAGAGAGAGAGAAAGTTAGAGAAAAGAGAGAAAGAGGAAAGAGAAAGAGAGGAAAGAGAGAGAAAGAGAAGAGAGAGGAAAGAGGAAAGAGAGGAAAGAGAAAGAGATAAAGAGGGAGAGGAAAGAGAGAGGGGGAGAGGAAAGAGAAAAAGAGAGGAAAGGGAGAGGAGAGGAAAGAGAGAGAGAAAGAGAGGAAAGAGAGAAAGAAAGGGGAGAGGAAAGAGAGAAAATGAGGAAAGAGAAAAAAGATTGAGAAAAGAGGAAAGAGAAGAGAAAGAGAGGAAAGAGAGGAAAGAGAAAGAGGAAAGAGAGAGAGACAGAGAAAGAGAGAGGAAAGAGAGAGAGAGAAAGTTAGAGGAAAGAGAGAAAGAGGAAAGAGAAAGAAAGAGAGAGAGGAAAGAAAGAGAAGAGAGAGAGGAAAGAGACACAGAGAGAGAGAGACCCTTTTGACATCTAAAATGAAGATAACACTGCATATATCCTTTTTTACCTTTATTTTATATATACACACGCAAACTTACACACACACACACACACACACATATCATAAAGGTAAAAAAGGATATATGCAGTCTTATCTTCATTTTAGATATCAAAAGGGTTTTGCGGCTCCCAGTGTTTTGTTTTCGGTGGGAAACGTGTCTAAGTGGCTCTTTGAGTGTTTTGGGTTGCCTAGCCCAAACTCTATATTTTAACTGGAAAAGTTGGGGGTCGTCTTATACGCCCAGTCGTCTTATACGCCGGAAAATACGATAGTCTGTTTGCTAAAGATTGAAAATGTTATTGGGGGATAACCCCAATGTTGACCCCAACCCTGTCCTAATCCCAATCCTGAACCTAACCCTACCTTAAACCTTAATCCCCATCCCGATCCTGTCTTATCCCCAATCCTATAAAACTCAATAAAATCTTTTTTTAAAAAAATATCTGTTATGGTCTAGTAATGGGTGAAATCTCTTCAGCCTCTATCAGGTTGACTCAAAAATACTTAGCTATCACCCAGCCTCTCAAAAAAAAAAAACCCTTGAAAATCACTGATTTACTTTTTTCTTTCCTATTTATCTACTCCAGGGGTGTCAAATTCAATTTCATTGAGGGCCGCATTAGCATTGTGGTTTCCCTTGGGGGGGTTGGGGGGGTGTGGCCAGGGTGGGTCCGGCCTACTGGGTGGTCATGGATTGAATGGTTGTGGCCTACTGGGTGGGCATGGCCAGCTCTACATCATTCACGTCAAGGGTGCCTGTGAGGGCCTGGGCAGGAGTGGGACAGATCTGAGGGTCTCTGGCAGAAGGGGGTGGGACCAGGGCAAATGCCAAGGCTTGGTCCACTGGAGGAGCCTCACTGTTCCTCTCAGGCCATGCAGGGGGGCTGGATGGTGGTGCAGGCTGCCCAGAGCCCAGGGCAGCAGAGGTCAAACGCCCAGCCTGGCCCTCAAGCACCCCTGGCACCAAGCCCAGCCCCACTTCCCCAAGGGGGCACCCAGCTGCACTTATCTCCTCCTCAAGGCTGCTGCTGCTGTGCTTACTCTCCTTAGCCAGGTTGCTCATGATGGGTACGAGGGCAAAGTCAGAGGGAAGTCTATTTCCTCTCCATGGGAGTAGACCCGGCTTTGTATCCAAAGCTTCCTTAGAAATAGGATGGGAGACCCCCAGGATAGGCCAGGAGGAGGGGGCAAGGGGATGGTGGAAAGGCAGCAGGGCAGGACTAAGGCAGGAGTTCCTTCAGACCCTCCCTCTCCTTTCCTTCTTTCCTTCCTAAGCGGGAAAATATTTGAGATGAGGGAGGGAGAAAAACAGGCAAGAAACGTAGCTTTGCACAATGCCACCCAGCCCCCGGTCTCGGCAGACAGCAGGGCGCTTTCCTCCCAGCGCCAAGAGGTTGAAGCGGATGGTGCAAATCCAAAAACAAGCCTGATGCCGCCCAGCCCCCAGCCTGCCTGGTTTTGGCAGGCAGTGGGGTGCTTTCCTCACAGCGGCGAAGCGGGTGGTGCAAATCCAAAAACAAGTGTGATGCCGCTCAACCCCCAGCCTGCCTGGTTTCGGCAGGCAGTAGGGTGCTCTCCTCACAGTGCTTGAGGTTGAGCTGGGCAGTGTGAAGCTCGTCAGCTTTGCATCTTGCTGCCTGCTGAAACTGGGCAGACTGGGGGGTAGGCAGCATTGCACTTCTCATCAGATTCATGACGCCCAGCTCAGCCTCTCGGCACTGTGAGGAGAGTGCCCTGCTGCCTACCAAAACTGGGCAGGCTGGGGGCTGGGCGTCATTGCGCTTCTTTTTGGATTCACGCCGCCCAGCTCAGTCTCTTGGCGCTGTGAGGAAAGCGCCCCGCTGCCTGCCAAAACCCCTCCCCCAGAGCCCATAAAGCCAGATAGATGAAGTAGGCGAGGGCATTCCTCACAAAGAGTGACACCTCCCCTTCATTCCTCACAAAGAGTGACACCTCCCCAGCATGCACCCAGGGGGCAGGGCCAATGTGGCAGGGGCTAGTTCCTCACTGATTCCAGATGGCCTTGTGTTTCCAGACAGCCTGAATGCATTTTAGCATAGATAGCCACCACAAAATTGTACATTGGCTCCCGGCCGGCGTGGGCCAGGGCCAAGGCAGAGGGGGCCATTCCCTCACTGTTTCCAGGATGGCTTTGTGGGCCACATGAAACCACTTCACAGGCCGCATCCGGCCCCCGGGCCTTGTGTTTGACATGTCTGATCTACTCAAATCTCAACACTTCCCATCTGCCCGGCATCAGACCCAAATCTGAACTGCCATATCTGGGTCAAGTGATCACTAAGTGGCAACAAAAAAATTTGTTGGAATATTCATGAGTAGGAAGAGTCATGTGGTAACTCAGTCAGCCAATGTGAAGAAAGTGCTACTGAGTCTGTGCAAAAGGTTATTGAGTTAGAAGCTGGGTTTCAGTTT
>NW_015387598.1:93834-109255 GCF_001527695.2 Protobothrops mucrosquamatus
GACATGGTTGTTCCAGCTTGCGGGACTGGCCTAAGGGATTTTAAAGGGGTTTTAATTACTTTTAATCGGAACAGATTTAAATATTTCTTTTTAATTAATTTTAAATGTGTACTGTATTTTTGTATTTTATCTGATTGTTAGCCGCCCTGAGTCCGTAAGGAGAAGGGCGGGATATAAATGTAATAAAATAAATAAATAAAATAAATAAAATAAACTCAGTCAGCCAATGTGAAGAAAGTGCTACTGAGTCTGTGCAAAAGGTTATTGAGTTAGAAGCTGGGTTTCAGTTTCAGGTCTCAGGTCTGTCTCTGCTGTAAGAAGTCTTCATTTATGCTATGTTGCTATGAAGAAGAATATATGGTATTGTAAATATTTTTATATGAATATAAAGAGTTTATTTGAACCAGCTAAATGCAGTCAACTGTGAGAGCTTCTGATTTATTTTTACCAACAGAGAAATTAAAATTCTCTAACAAAATTAAGGAAACTTCAGAAGCTTGATAGCATTTTTTTCCAATTAATAAACTTTCCAAAAGGCTACAGTTCATTTCATCACATTTATGGAAAGGCTAAACTGATTTAAATTGGGATTTAAATTGGGATGAGGAGGGAAAGACAGATTAGAAGTACCTTGTCAACCCACCATTGTTATTCTGTTTGTTGATAACTTTTGACATAGCCTGAAAACTTTTGGTATGAGTTCAGCAATCTCCTTCTCAATTGTGGTGTTAAAGTCTATTTTTTCCAAAAATGATCATACTGAGATCTATAATAGCATGTTCTGGGAGACTGAAAAACCCTAATATTACATTGTTCTTGTTATGATTCCTGATGGATTTTGTACAAAATTGTGGTTTTGCTGGAAAATATCACTGTAGGAGAAGGGTATGTGAAGACACCTTGAACCTTTTATGTATATGTGTTGCGGCCAGCAATGGCCTGTTGATAGAGATGTGGGGGCACAGTAGACATATGTATTCGTTGCAGTTCAATTCCTATATTATTATTCCTGTTCTGCTGTTTGTTACTTTTGAGAATCTGTTGGGCAATTGTCTATATGCAAATATGGAATGCAGTGCCATTGTCTAGTACAGGTTATAGGTTATTAATAAGTGACTTGAACTGTGAACTGTAGGTAACCACCACTAGTGTCTGCTGTTTTTGTCTTTTAATAGATTCTTCCTGGGAATCATTCTGGCTTTACTAGTTCGTCTTTTGATCTTGGTTGGATAATTTGGTCTCCTGAATGACTGATTTAATTTTACCAATTGAGGATCTCTGTCAAGTGGGTAAAACAAATATATTTGTAGCCCACTGCTTGGTTTTATTTTATAGATAGATCAAAGCTAAGGAGGATAGTGGAGTGGAAGTTACTGAAGTTTTGATGGAATTTGATTATTTTACCCCAAGATGTCAGATGATTAAATTGTCATTAATGAATCTCAGATAAAGAGGGTTTTCTAGAGAGAAGAGTTGACAAAGTGTTATAACAGAATCAGCCATGAAGAGGTTGGTATATTGTGGCCCATGGCTGGGCAACTGATTTGCAAGGATGTACTAATGACATCTAGTAGGCACTCAGTTGAGATACAACAGACCAATCTAAAACCCATTTGACTATTGTCTATGGAAATTTCAGTTATCCAGGTCATGGTTGTCCCAAAGGTGCTTTTTTTTAAAGGCAACTAGACTTTATTTCTTCCTTGAAGATATTTTGCTTCTCATCCAAGATGCTTGTTCAGTTCTGACTGAATGGTGTGTATATGTGTGGAATGGAAGGATTTATATGTCTTGCAATCATCTGGTTGTTAGCACTCTCTCTGAGTCATTGAGGCCACTTGGGGGTTTATCTGTAACCTCAGGGTCACCTGAAAAAGAGTGAAAATGGGTATGGAACCTTTTTGGAACTACTGAAAGGATTGTAAATAGGAGATAGGTGGTATCTTATGACTCCCCCTCTGTTGAGAGAGGGTTAATCAGTTTTAATATAGATGGCCTCTTTGACCCCCCCTTTCAAACCAGTGGTTCTCTCAATTTATTCTTATTTTATTTATTTCCAATTTTTAACATATTTTTATTTTATTACAATATTTATTAACACAAAAATACAAAAGAAAATAGGGAGAAAAAAGGAAAGTGAAAAGTGTGGGGCAAAGGGAAAAAAGAAAGAAAAGCCATTGACTTCCAATACCCTTTGATGCAGTAGAATAAGATAATAACATTAAACATCAACTTTTTACTTTTACATAATAATAAAAACTATGTTATCATCATCAACATTTTAGCCATTGTCTACCCAACTGCACGATGAAGGCCTCCTCCGCATGTTATATACAATGTTATATATGTTTGACAGCAGCAAGATTACATTTGCACAAAAATGGAAGGACACTTTGATTCCTACAACGGATGAATGGTTGCAAAAGTTAGCAGAGATGGCAAAAGTGACTGCTTAGATCAAAGAAAAAAATACAATTACTTTTGTTTCTACTTGGAAACTGCTTCTGGACTTTGTGCTTGAGGTAGAAAAAATGAAACTCTCAATTTACTCTTAGAAACAGAATGGCTGAGCAGGACCAATATGAACAAGCTACCTCATGTGGTAAGCTTTAAATGCTGGGCTGCAAAACACCTTAAATGTTGCCATTTTTTCCAAAGGCTTTTATAAGTCTTCTTAATTGCTGCTGTCACCAATGTTGTTCCTACCACACCTCCTACCACACCTCCTGGTGAATGGAAATTAAGGCAAAAGCAGACAACTAGGTGGGAAGATTGTTTTGTAGATTCAGATTACTGAAGTAAAACCATCATTTTCTCTTAATTTGCTTTAACACTTCATTATGGAGCTGAGGTCCAAGTATGAATTCAGAGAATTCCAACATCTTTAACTTGCAGTGTTTTTACAAATTTAGCAATTGCATTAAAAAAAAAACCCTACTGAATTTCAAAAGTATTTTGCAACGTGCTGAGTAGTTAACTTATCAAAACTGATATATGAGGACTAGTTCAATAGTAGATTTCCTGGACATGTTTTTGATAGCATACATGTTTATATTTTTATACAGGTTAGGGAGCATTTACAGAATACTGTAATGGATGGAAAAATTAAGCATGCAAATATGCTTTGACAGGTACACAATCATTCTTGTCAAGCAGTGAATAGGCTTAAATAAGCAAACAACTTGGGAAGCTCAATGTTTATCCGAACACGAAGTCACAACATTTAATCAAATATGAAAGCGTATATATCCTCTTAGTGTTTGCAAAAGAAAAAGCTATGGCTAGTGTCTCATCCCCGTAAGTCATTTTCCTTTGAACTGTGTCAGAAAAGCTTACCTTTCCTTTGCTGATTATGAAGAAAGTATCTCCTCGAGCACCTTGCCTAATAATGTACTCTCCATTTTCATAGTGTGTCTGTGGGGGAGAAAATGCAAAAGACAAAAGGAAGCAAATCAGAATGTGTCACATAAAATGAAACACTTCATTGTTTTGTGAAGAAAATATAGGTAGACGTGTCACAAACCCTGATAATTCTATGCAAAGCTTAACTCTAACTACAGGTTAGAGTTCAACTTATGACCACAACTGAGCCCAAAATTGCTGAGCGAGACATTTGTTAAGTGAGCTTTACCCCATTTTATGACCTTTCTTGTCACAGTTGTTAACTGAATCAATTGTTAAGTTAGTGACATGGTTGTTAAGGGAATCTGGCCTTCCCATTTACTTTGCTTGTCAGAAGGTCACAAAAGATGATCACATGACCCTGTGACACAGCAACTGTCATAAATATGAATCAATTTCTAAGGGTCTGAATTTTTATCCCGTTAACATGGGGATGCTGCAACAGTTGTTAAGTGTGAAAAACGGTCATAAGTCACTTTTTTCAGTTCCATTGTAACTTTGAACGGTCACTAAATGAACCTTTTGTAAGTCAAGGCTTACCTATACATCCAGCAGAAAACTCCTAATAACATATTTTTTTACCTTGACCACAACCATCTTTTGTCAGGTTATAGTACACATTGAGGCGTATTTTTTCCTTCCTTAATGTTTTCCTGCAAGTGCAGAGTCAGCATTTATTTCTTTTTGATCAATCAAGTATTAATTATTGGATGCAACAGGAATTGATAAACCGCTTATCACCTGAGTCGGACATTGTGGGCTGAGAAAGAGTGATTGTTCTAAAGTCACCTAGCCAACTTTCATGGCTAAAATGGCACTAGAAGTCATAATCTCTTGGTTTCTAGCCTTATGCCTTAACAACTAGGTTTGGCTTTCTATTTTACATTCTGGGGCTATGTTGAAAAATTTCTCATATGAAGTCCTTCCTTCCTTCCTTCCTTCCTTCCTTCCTTCCTTCCTTCCTTCCTTCCTTCTAGAAAAAAATATGTTATGTTACGTTACAACATTAATTTAAATTTAGGTAGCACAATATGAATGGTTAAAATCATTGGAATTTATATTATGTTACAACCTAAAAGAATTTTTTTATAAAATGATCTACTGTTTATATATGATTCCAGAAAAATGTCTAGAATATATGAAAGTACTTTAATTTTTTGTTGGAAATGTGAACAATATGAAGATATTTGATCATGCCTGGTGGACGTATAAAAAGATATTTCTGCATTCAAATATATACAATGATCAAAACAATGTTAAAGTTCACTATTCAGCTGAAACCAGAACTTGTCTTACTGGAATTAGTAGAAAGGCAATCAATAACTACATTTATTAGTAACTCAAAATCCTGTAGGGACATTTTGCTGAAAATAGAGAAAAATGAACCACGGTCAAAAGGATTAGAAGCCACTTTATCTTTTTTTTTCTTTCTCACTTATTCTCTCTTATTTTCTTTTTCATTTTTTTAATAGTTAGGGTTCTAATAGCACTTTTTAACTTACTAAAAATTTCTTCCATAAAAATTATCTTTTAAAAAGTAATCCTAAAGTTGAAATTTTGAATGGGAGGATTAATTAATTAATTAATTAATTCTGCCTTTATTATTTTTTACAAATAACTCCAGGCAGTGAACATATCCAACACACCTTCCTCCTTTTATTTTTCCCACAACAACAACCTTGTGATGTGAGTTGGGCTGGGAAATAGTAATTGGACCAACATCATCCAGCCAGCTTTCATGGTTAAGGTGGGATTAAAACTCACAATCTCCTGCTTTCCAACCAGGAACTTTAACCATTAGACCAAATTGGCTTCATATTATATGGGCCTGCCAGACTCAGCTACACAGAAATACACACATAGGCTGTGGAAGTAAAATAACTTGACTTTTCGACAGCTTCTGATGAACTAGCGTATTTTGATCAGTAACTTAATTATTACTAGATGGTGCATCTAATGGATGAGATCCAAACCTGAACTGAAAATTGAACTCAGTTCTGGCCTCTTTTCTCCTCAGTAAGAACTTGGAAGGAGTTGTGAAAGGAGCACTTACCAGATTTGCAAATGGCATGAAATTAAGTAGGGTAAAAAAAAACCCATAGAAAACAAAATTAAAAATGATCTTGAGCAGTGAGCTAAAAATAACAGAAAGAAATTTAGTAGACAGAAATGTAAAGTTGTTCGCTTGGCCAATGTATTTGTATGAAGCACAGACAGGAGATATAGGGATGTTTGGTTCGGTAATGGCATACATGAAATGGATCTTAGAACTGTGGACATGAATTGAGCAGTGAGACATGGCTGAAAAAGGGGCAAATTGATTTTTAGACTGTATCAATATTTGTTTCCCAAAAATTGGAAGTAATTTTCCAATAAATTCTTCATTGGTCAAGCTCTTACCTTAAATACAGTCCTGGGCATCACATTTAAAGTAATGTGTACTGAAACGGATGCAAAGAAGGGAATTGAAAATGAAATTTTATTAAAAGAGAGATATAGAAAAGAAGACTTGTTAGTCTTCTTCAGGTCACTGAATGGATGTTACATAGAAGTATAATAGGGCGGGGCTGGGCGTCCTCCTGTGTAACACCCTTTCTGAGTGGTATCCAATCGCTTCTTAATCTTATTTCTTCAAGGCTGAATATTCCTAGTTCCTTCCATTATTCTTAATAACAATTAGTTTATAGTTCTTTGATCATTTGGGTTGTCCTTCTCAGAAACTATTCTAGTTTGTCTGATACCAATAACTGAGATAGTATTCAAATAAAGGCTAACCCAAGTAGAATACAATGGAAATATTATTTCTTCTAATTTGAGTGCTATATTTCAGTCGATGAAGCCTAAAATTGCATTTGCTGTATTTGCAACCACATCACACTGACTTATGTTCAGTTTGTACATTGTCAGGATTGTTTTCACAAGTGCCGTTGCAAAACTAGGTGTTCCATGTTAAATTTTCAGTCGATTTCTAGCAACAGTATTTTGGATCTTATTGATAGTGCTTTTGCTGATCTTAAAATGCCACAAATTATTCTTGGAACTGTTTGCTACTTTCAGTGATATAATTGCTGTTGTTCAGAAAATGCCACAATTGGTTCAGCAGTGATGATTTCTACATGGGGTTCATTGTTCACCTGTTTCCATTTCTCCGTCCTGTTTTGTTCTCTTTCAACTGAAGAAAATCTCCAGGCGGTTTTCTTTGACTACTTTCTGACTGCATCGTATCCAGTGGTGGGATTCAGCCAGTTCGCACCAGTTGGGCAGAATCGGTAGCTAATTTTTTGTTGCCCAGGCCCAGAACAGATTTCCGGAAGGGGCATCCACACAAAGAACCAGTTGTTCACATATTTGAATCCCACTACTGATCGTATCTCTCATGTATTTTTCTTACTTCGCATCACTAGGCCTATGAATGTAAATGTCACATGACATGACATTCCTTTCTGGTTAATCAGAAGATATAACTGGTGTTTCTGAATAGTCTTGTGTTAATACACTACATCTTCATCGCTGATTGTTTTAATCATCTGTGCAATAGAATGGCCCTTGTCCTTCATATTTGTCAAATAAAATATTTGTTGGAACAACTGACTAAAATGAATCTTTGCTTCTTTGCTATTTCAGAAGAGGTGTAGCAGAGAAATTATGTAAATACAAGAAAGCAGAAAGATATGAGATTTTTATGTCCGTTAATGTTTAACAGTCATTCTTCCTCTGGTGATTTAAAAATTAGAAATAAACTTCTATGATAGATTTATACTCAGCCTTGTTCCCTGAGATCTAAAGAGAATTATAAACTCCTGAGAAAAACTCTGCATAATTTTGTAATGATGTGATTACTATTATTTATTTGGCAGCAACATCTTTATATACGGTATATATTTACCAATACTAATTGGCAAATAATAATGAAATGCATTATTACACCAAGTAACTCCAATGGATTATGTGTATGTTGGATTCCAAGCTATTCTCATTTGCATATTTTATTTTTCATCTGGAAACAAAGTAAATTGGTAACTCTGATTAGAGTTTACCTGAAGATATAGCATTTTGTGCCACCATGAGGCAAAGTGTTGCAAGGATTTTGGTTTGTATTTCACATTCTTTTTTAACCCATACCAATCCATAACATGGATTGTATGTTCTGCATATGAAAGGAGCATACTATAAAAGGATGGATTCTAGCATGGATATTTTTGGATTCATTCGTTTTCATTAAAAAGTTGATTTTTTTATAGCAATACAGAAGAAAATCCTATAGCTCCATATCATATGAACGAATGACCATGGTGCAGTTGTTAATGTCATAAAAATTATTTGTACACTTACCACATGGATTTTATTTTACTCTCACAAACACAAACAATTTATTCATGGAGTGGATTTCAGATAATTTTCAGATATTTTGGAGAAGAAGAGGCAGAGCCTGGGAGCAGAATCAAGAAAGGATTCAGCCTAGAATTATTTGCTCCAGCTACTGCCAACCAAGTATTGGAAAGCAAGTATAAAATACAGAATAACAGAGTGGAAGGGACCTTGGAAGTCTTCTAGTCCAAGCCCCTAATCAGGCAGGAAACCTATACCATTTCAGACAAATGGTTGCCCAATTTCTTCTTAAAAATTTCCAGTGTTAGAGCATTCATAACTTCTGAAGGCAGGTTGTTCCACTGATTAATTGTTCTCACTGTCAGAACATTTCTCCTGAATTCTAAGTTGCTTTTTTCCTTGATTAGATCCATCCATTGCTTCTTGTCCTGCCTTCAGGTGCTTTGGAGAATAGCTTGACTCCCTCTTCTTTGTGGCAACCCTTTAGACATTGGAACACGGCTATCATGTCAGCCGTAGTCCTTCTTTTCATTAAACTAGACCTACCCAATTCCAGCAACATTCTTTATATGTTTTATCCTCCAGTCCCCCAATCATCTTTGTTGCTCTTTTCTGCACTCTTTCTAGAGTCTCAGCATCTTTTTTACATTGTGGTTTACATTGGATGCAGTATTCCAAGTGTAGTTTTACCAAGACATTATGAAGTGGTATCAGCACTTCACATGAGCTTGATTCTATTCCTCTGTTATAATGCAGCCTGTGTTGGGTTTTTTTTGGCAGCTGCAGCAAAGAGCTGGCTCATATTTAGATAATTGTCCACTAGGACTCCACAATCCCTTTCACAATTACTACTATTGAGCCAGGAATCACCTATAGTCCTATACTGTACCTGTGCATTTGGTTTTGTAGAACTTTACTTTTGGTTTTTCTTGCCTAAATGTAGAACCGTACTTTTTTCACCATTGAACTTCATTTTGTTATATAGGGCCCAATGTTCAAGTCTGCCTATCTTCCGGAGAGTTGACTATTCCTGCCAGCTTGGTATCGTCTGCAAATTTCATGAGTTCCCCATCTATTCCCCTCATCCAAATCATAGATGAAAATATTGAAGGGTACTGGGCCTAAGATAGAGCCTTGGGGTTCCTCACTGCATACTTCCCTCCATGTATATGCAGTTCCATTGAGGACTACATGTTGACTGCGGTTGGTTAGGCAGATATGAATCCATCTGGTGATGCTATCTAACCCACAATTTTCTATCTTATCAAGTAATAGGTTGTGGTCTATTTTATCAAATGCCTTACTGAAGTCCAAGTAAATTATATCCACAGCATTTATCTGGTCCACTAATTTTGTCACTTTGTCAGAGATGCAATAAGATTTGTCTGGCATGATCTGTTTCTGACAATCCATGTTGGGTTTTGCTTATGACTTTGTTTGCCTAAGTAGATAAATAGGTACCACTCTGCTGGAAAGGTAACAGTTTTCTATGAGCCTCGACATATAGTTATGTTGGCCACATGATCACAGAAACATATTTGGACAATGAAAATAGTCTAGGCGAAATAATTAATCCCCTTCCTCAACCAATCTAGCATCTTCTTTACCTCCCACTGCTAGAAAAATCACAGTCAAATGAGAATAAGGGATTTCTAGCATTTTGTTTAGCAGTATTTTTAATCAATAGTGTTAGACATGCTATCTCTGTTTGATTCTAATCTTTGGGTAAATATTGTGGATCAAATATATTAACGACTCATGGGAATATAACCCATGGGAAGTTTAAGAGATTGAAGTAGGGAAATGGTTGGAAATTTTGACAAACCTAGACATGGAAAATACAGCTTTAATTTGGTTGTGGAATGTCTCTCTGTGTGTATAATAGCTAGCTAATTCTAATACTAATTTCTATTTTCAGATTTTCAGAGTTACAATCTCTTTTCTTCTCTACTTAGTCCTCATTTTCTAATTTTATAAAGGTCCTGTTCTTGTTCTAATTTCTAGGTAAAGAGAAATACTTCATGTATATTAACTGCAAGAACATTCTGAATACCTGCCTTGTTTAATTTTAGTTTTTTAAAAAATTAGATAGGCTATCCACAAAAGTTGTTTGATGGCTTAATATTACTAATCCAGTTTCTTTGGAGGAGTTTCATTAATCTGAAAATAGAAATTAGTATTAGAGTTAGCTAGCTATTGTACACACGCACCAACATTCCATAACTAAATTGAAACTGTTTTATTTTAGTGTCCTTTCGGTCCCAATTGAAAGTCTACTCTTGAAGCCTATCTTGGAATTTATGCTGAATTTTATTTTTGCTTCACATTTATAGTTATTTTTTTAAAAAAATATTAAACTTTTATTATTTTATTTCTTTCTGTTTGGTAATGTATGCTACCAAGAGTCCTATGGGACCGGGTTGGGTTATCAAGATTGTAAAATAAAAGTAAATACTATAATTATAATGATTGCAGAATTTTCTTCTTTGGATCCCATTTCTTGTTTTCCAGAAAAAAAAAGTTACATTGCTGATAACTGTAATACTTCAGTGCTTAGAATATTTTTAAGCAGATGTAAATTAATTTACAGATGATGTTAATACATTGAGGCAGCCATTCTGTTTTTCATCACCCAGACTGTATCTCTTTCCAATGCTTAAATCAACTCTGCTCTTCTTTATTTTGTACATTTTTATTGTCCTTGCCTTTTTCTGCATCTGCTCTGAAAGTAATGGCCATTCTCTTTTCAGAACCTATACACCTAATCATTCTCTCTGCCCTTCCCTGAACTCCATTCAGTCATGCAATATCCTTCTGAGATGAGGTCAGCAGGATGGCACACTTTATTTCAGGTGACAATGAACCATTGGCTTCTTTAATAGCATTATGATGGTTTCAACATTCTGCTCCATCCTATTTCATTTCAGTCAAGCTTCAGACTGCTTCAACAAGCTGTACAATATACTAAGCTCATATTTTTTATTCCACTAATATGGCATGATGTTATTGTAATTGACACTGAGTTTCTTCTGCATTAAAGATATTGAATGGCTACGATTAGGAGGAGCAAGCAGCTACAAATTCCCCTTTTCAATAGAATTAATTTATCAGTCTGGTGTTAAGGAGGAGAAAAAAAATACCCGTATTTTCCGGCGTATAAGACGACTTTCTAAACCCTGAAAATCTTCTCAAAAGTCAGGGGTCGTCTTATACGCCCAGTCGTCTTATACGCCGGAATATACAGTATCCATATAATGAACGCTTGGGAAGGGAAAATGCTCAAGGTTGCTTCTCGGAGCGGCGGGGGGGAGATACAGAGTTGCCGGCTGCGCAAACAGAAGCCCCTTTGTGCAGCCCCTTCCAGTTGCTTCGCCGTGTGTCCTTTTTTGTTTTTATATACATCTATCCATAGATTTATATTGATACTTTGCAACCCCCCCGCCGGAGAGTGATTGCATTAAGAAAAATCTGATGTTGCGGGCGGGGGAGAAGGAACTATCTGCTCCCCCCGCCACTTTCCCGGCTGCGCCGCCTTCTCGCGGCCTCGGCTCGCATCCCCTTTTGTTGCAAGCGACCAATCGATCCTCGCTACTCTTCTGCTGCCGCCACCACCTCCTCCGCTCTTTCTCCAAAGGCTGAGCCGGCCCCCGCCAGCCAGCCAGCGAGAGAGGAGCGAGCCTCGGTGGGACGAGTATGCCATCCCACGCCGCCTCGCCTCGCCTCCGCTCACCCAGCTGCCTCGCTCGGGGGCCAACTGGAGACCAGGAGGAAGGAGGACGGACCAGCATCCGAGGGGCCGGGCCGGAACGGATCGGGCGGTGTCATCGGAGTCGGGCGGCTGGCTGTGCCCTCCCCTATTGTCTCCGCTCGGCTCGGGACTGGCTCGGACGGCCGTCGGTGCTATTTAAAGCTATTTTGCTTTAATTATGGTTGTTGAATAAGATGGCTTAAGATGGGCTTGGTCTCACAAGCTGTCCTCCTGCTATTCAACTACCGTATTTTCCGGCGTGTAAGATGACTTTCTAAACCCTGAAAATCTTCTTAAAAGTCAGGGGTTGTCTTATACGCCCAGTCGTCTTATACGCAGGAATATACGGTAATTGTGAAGGACCAAGTCTCCAAATGTTGTGAAACTCACAAGATTTCTTACCCTATTCAGTATGGGAAGATGCGTTTAAATGTTTAAGAATTTAGATATGCCAACATGCCTTAAAAGAGTTCAAATCTAGCTTGGGAAGGAAAAAGAGTAATAAAAAGAGCAAGTTACAAGATGAGGCACACTACAAAGTTAATATTTTGTTGTGTTTTAATACAGTTTTATAACCTGCAGTCTGATCTTTCAAATGACCCTATTTTCCTTTTTAGCTATACCACATGATTTCCACTACATCTCTTATATAATATGACCTAATATTATTTGTCAAGAATAATAAAGTCCATTATGGAAAATTGTCACTAACAGTAAAAACTCAAAAATCACAAAAGTCATAAACATTAGACAGTGTTGTCAGCATTAATGATTGCTCATTCAGTTAAGTAGAAAAGTTTATTGCACAACATGAATGAACAAACTGGGGAAAATTATTTGTATTGGCACAGATGTGGTCAGCAATTTCTGTATCCTATTTCTCTCCCTTTTCATTACAAGACATACAGAACCACCATTTTTCCTTAATGAAAGTGCTCATCAGATTTTTAATGGCAGTTTGGATATGTACAGTAAACTCAAAATGGACTGCTTTTATTATATATCCAACAAAATCCAAATAATACACTGTAGAATATTTGTCAATGTTTTGTTTCCTTAATAAGGCAATGCTAAATCAAACGCAATCCAAAAGCAAAGTTAAATATATGCTTAAGCTTTCCTTGGACGGTCATTTACTTTTTGAAAAAAATGACAGATTATTTGTTCACTTTACCGTTGCTTCAATGGTTTTCTATATTAGGGTTGTTTGGAGGATTAATGTTGAGTGTGACACATATTTATCATTCATTTATGAGGCAGCATACTCAAGCCATTAAAAATGTTTCCTTAAAAATATTTAACCATGTTGTTAAAAAGTTAAAACCCTTTTGCCTTGGTAGCAGTTCAAATTAAACACAGAATCTAAGAATTATCCTTGTTCAGGGAGAATTTGATGAAATGAAGGAAAGTTTTCACAAACTCTGAAGTACAAACTCATAAGCAGTTTGTAATGTGGCATGAGAATTTGCTAATCCACCATTGTACTTTGAGGTTATCTTTGGCCATACTGCTGAGACATCACAAGCAAGAGAAATAAAAGTATATATTTATTATTCCCTTCCTTGCTTTGTTTTATTGTGACAAAGGACTACAACTCCTTCAGTACTAACCATAAATTTATGCAAGGTATAAAAATGTGGTTTGTTTTAACCAGGGTTTTTGAATGCCTCTCAACAACCTATTTCATATCTAATACTAAACTGTAAAGTTTATAACACTGGGAATGGATTTAGTGATCACACGAAAGGAAGACTAAATTTGTAACTACACATATGAATCCAGTGTAAACTCTGCTTTCAACAAATGATTATACAAGTGAATCCTGGAAGGAAGAGGTAAGAAGGAACACCACAGTACAATTTTGAAAGCTTCAGAAGTATTACACTTGAAGCAGGCTACAGAAAAGAAGTCTCCTCAAGTCTCTCCAAATAGGATCTCAGTGGATTCCAAAACAGGTTATCTATCCATCTTAAGATTTGTGGCTTCATGCTCTTTCCAAAAACAACTAACAGATGCCCACCTGATATGGTGGTTGTTGTCCCTAGTGGTACTGAAATATTTTTACAATATGCCAAGAGTATCCAACTAACAACTAAAGGTAAAGGTAAAGTTTTCCCCTGCCCAGTTGAGACTGACTCTAGGGCAGACATGTCAAACACAAGGCCCGGGGGCCGGATGCGGCCCGCAACGTGGTTTCATGTGGCCCGCGAAGCCATCCTGGAAACAGTGAGGGAACGGCCCCTGCTGCCTTGGCCCTGGCCCAGGCCGGCCGGGAGCCAATGTACAATTTTGTGGTGGCCATCTATGCTGAAACACATTCAGTCTTAGCTCCACAAGGCGTCTGGAAACAGCAAGGAACCAGCCCCTGCTGTGTCGGCCCCACCCCCTGGGTGCATGCTGGGGAGGTGTCACCCTTTATGAATGAAGAAATGCACCATCGCCTGGAAGTGGCCAGCAAATGGCCCTCGCCTACTTCACATATCCAGCTTGATGGGCTCTGCCCTGGTCCCACCCCTTTCTGTCAGAGACCCTCAGATCTGTCCCACTCCTGCCCAGGCCCCCACAGGCACCCTTGACACGAATGATGTAGACCTGGCCACACCCACCCAGTAGGCCACACCCACTCCATCCTCGCCCACCCAGTAGGCCACACCCATCCGGCCCCCCGAGGGCAACCGCAATGCTGATGCGGCCCTCAATGAAATTGAGTTTGACACTCCTGCTCTAGGGGGTAGTATTTATCTCTGTTTCTTAGTTGAGGAAGCCAGCGTTGTCCGAAGAGGCTTTTGTGGTCATGTGGCCAGCATGACTATATACCAAGGTGCATGGAATGGTGTTCCCTTCCCACTGAAGTGGTACCTATTTATCTACTCACATTTGCATGCTTTCAAACTGCTAGGTGGGCATGAGCTGGGGCAAGTAATAGGACCTCACCCCATCATGTTGAATTCAGGTCTTGAACCTGGGCTGTCAGTTCCAACTGACAAGCTCAGCATCTTTAACCACTGAGCCATCACACTTCCATCAACTAAATGCTCATTCAGTCCTGGATATATATATATATATCTGCATCTCTTTTACCATATTAAACACTGTTTCTGCTACACATATTTTTCCAGAACTGTGGTGTGGCTAAAACACAGGACCCTGATAATGATATACAACACACTCTAAATTATAAAAAGTCTCCTTCTTTTCTGTCAACTCCCAATCTTTCAAATCAGAGAAAATGAGTAATATATATTGCCTTGAGGGAAAGGAAAATCTATACCTTGTTCCTGCATTATTCTTTCTGTGACTGACTTTACCCAACTTTTGTATCTCATCTTCATCTTTCTGTTTTGATTCTCACAGAACATTTGGCAATAATTTGAAATGCAGTACAGCAGGGTGCTTTTGCGCAAGTACTAAATGCTGATGAGTCTCTCTTGGTAAGAAGCTGTCTGTATTGTAAAATCTTTGAATTTATACACAATCTGTGCACATGTTAAAATCCTGAAGCATAACAAAGATCTGCTTTTTCCCACCAACTGGGAAGCAATTCACTGGGGGCGACTGCAGCCAAGCAAAATGGTCTGATCTTAAGACTATTTTTTATAAAGTTGGGAGATTTTCCATGGCTTCAGGCCATCAGACTCTGCTCTGTCTGTAAGCAATGATGAAATATGGGAAGAAAAATCTAGTAAAACATTACTTGCATCCATCTTGTAGACAGCTGTACTTTCATCACAATGTGCAGTGAAATGAAGGAAACCTAGGTAATGTCTCCACAACATCTTATTGCTCTGCTAGCATCATGACTCTAAAACTTCAGGAAAGATATATTATAAACATATATAGGGTTTCCTGCCTGAGCAGGGGGTTGGACTAGATGACCTCCAAGGTCCCTTCCAACTTCTTCTTCTTCTTCTTCTTCTTCTTCTTCTTCTTCTTCTTCTTCTT
>NW_015387598.1:109454-122538 GCF_001527695.2 Protobothrops mucrosquamatus
ATATCTTATGCAGATGCATGCTGGTAAATGTACAGTTTCCAGGGATCTGATGTTCAGCATAGATTTAAGTCAATCTTCACCAAAGTGTAGAGTTTCTGCATTGCAGGACAACATATATTTTGATGCTTTGTTTCCAGAATGACTGAATGTCAGGCCCTACCTCATAGATGGCACAGTGAAAATCCAACTGAGTGTAGTTCTTTATTTTCTTCCACCTAATAGAATATTTTATAGAATTCTTTATTGGCCAAGTGTGATTTTGTTTGACAACAACAATTTGAGACATGCCTTCTTACTCTTTCTCCAACCATTTCAATAAGCCCACCACCCTCAGAGGGAGGTTTATAAAGACTTCCTTACTTGTGCAGTCTTCCTCAAGACTATCTAACATGAGGAACCAATTCTTCCCTCTGCCTATACAATTATTAAGTCAAAGCCAGGCAGCATGGCCCCAAAGTCAAGGGTAGGGAAGTGTGTTTGTTCAGTTTTGCTAAGTGTAATTCAGGAGAATTCTCTGTAGGTTTCCTCTCTGTTGTCCTTTGGCACCTGCTATCTCTCAACTTTCTCCTTAACCTCCAGATCTGTTCTTTCACAACAGCAGCCTTTATGCTTGAAAGCAACAGATTTGTATCATTTGCATGTCTGGAACTAGAAGTTAATTAAGGACCTCCTGTTGGTTTTCCCACTTTTTCTTGCCAGTGCAATATCTTCTTCCACCCTTGAAATCAATCTCCTGTCCTCTATTCCTAGACAACTTCCAATGTCCTATTCTCCTGGGAGTCTAAGTCTTTTTTTTTTGCCTTATGAAAACAATGTAAGGGTTCTTGCCTAGGGCTTTTTTTAATTTTTATTAATAATACAAAATTAAAAACACATTGGACATAGATATGACGTCACTGGTTCCATACATCTTCCAACATTTTACAATAGTATTAATACTCATATAGACATATAGTTCTTGAACTTTGCTCACTATTTATAATATACTATTAACACTTTTCCTCTTATTTCTATATATCTATTTATCTTTTAAATATACATTTGTCTATAAATACTATATTTTATTCTAGCACTATACATTTATCTTGGCTACCCTCTTATTGTCTATCCAATCATAAAATTGTTCCCAGATTTTATAGTACTTGGTTTCACTTTTGTCCTTGAGTTCCCATGTAAGTCTATCCATTTCAGTGCAATTGAAAATTTTTAATAATATTTCCTCTTCGGTTGGAGTATCTTTCTCTTTCCATTTTTGAGCGAAGGCTATTCGTGCCGCTGTTACTATATGCAGCAGTAAATAATTTGTGTCTTTCTTATATTTTCTTTCTATAATTCCCAATAAGAAAAATTCCGGTTTGGCTTCTATATCTATTTGCAAAATTTCTTCCAACCACTTCTTTAATAAGTTCCAAAATTTTTGTGCCTTTGGGCATTGCCACCACATGTAGTAGTAATTCCCAACGGTCTCTTCACACTTCCAGCATATCGAGGATTTCCCCTTGTTCATTCGTGCCAATCTTGTGGGAGGGAGGTGCCACCTATAAAACATCTTATAGAGGTTTTCCTTATAGGAGGTACCCATAAACTTTGCCAAATATCCAAATCAATATTGTGCCCAAAATATTTACACCAAATTATCATCGTTTCTTTCACCTGTTCCTCAATCATAGCTTGCTCTAATAAGTATCAATATAATTTACTTATAGTCTTGCTTTCCCTGCTAAATAAGATTTTATCTAATTCTGAAGAATCTTGCTTTATGCCCGTTCCTTTTTGTCTTTATTAAATCTGGATTGAATTTGAAGATATGCCCACCATTCCAGATCAATTCCTTCTTCCTTTAAGGTATTTCTCGCTTTTAATTCTCCTTTCTCATTCAAGATATCTTTATAGGTGACAGCACCCCCATGTTTTATCAAATTTGGATGTGTATACATTTCTAATGTAGACACCCAGTTGGGGATTTTCCTATAATTATTTCTTTTAATTTTTTTCCAGATATCCAATAGTGCTCTCCTAATATAATGCTTCCGGAAGTGTTGCTGGACTAAATGTCTTTCTTCCCACAAAGTAGCATGCCACCCTGTCTGTAGATCATGACCTTCTAGTGCTAATAATCTTGTATTTTTGAGATGCGTCCACTCACTTAGCCAGACCAACGCCGCTGCCTGGTAATACTTTGTCCAGTCTGGTAGGCCAAATCCTCCTTTTTCTCTAGCATCTTGTAATAGTTTTAATCTGATTCTCGGTCGTTTCCCTTGCCATATGAATTTTGAAATAAGTCTATCCAAATTTGTAAAAAAATCCTTTTTAAGCCAAATTGGTATGCATTGAAATAGAAACAACATTTTCAGAAGAACATTCATTTTAATGGTGGCTATCCTACCCATTAAAGATAACTGTAGTTTCCCCCAATTTCCTAAATCAGACCTAATTTGCACCATTAATTTATCATAATTGTCTTCTTTCAGAGTGATGCAGAATTATATCTATTCGCTGTCAATTGGATTCCCAAATATCTTATTTTTTTTCGTAATCTACATATTTATCCTTCCCTCCAATTCTTTTTTTTGCTCTTCAGTCATATTTTTAACTATCATTTTTGTTTTATCCTTATTTATTTTCAGGCCTGCTACTTCTCCATAGTCCTCCAGCACTTCCATAAGCCTAAAACCAGATTGTACAGGCTCTTCAATAATAAATACAAGGTCATCCGCAAATGCCTGTACCTTAAAACTTTCTTTTCTTACTTTTAAACCTTTAATTTGTTTGTCTTCTTAAATTGTTCTAAGTAAAACCTCTAATGATAAAATAAAAAGCAGTGGAAATAGCGGACAGCCTTGTCTAGTGCCTTTTTGAATTAAAAAGTTCTTTGTCATTTTCCCATTTATCACCACTCTAGCTTCCTGTCTGGAATAAATTGTTTGGAAAATCTTTATAAATTTTCCCCTAAAAATCCATATATTTTAATTGTTCTAATATAAAGTCCCATTTGACATTATCAAATGCTTTTTGCGCATCAATGAATATCAACGCCATCTGTTTTTCGTTATGAAATTCATAATATTCTATCGTGTCCAAAATAATCCTAATATTATTCCTTATATGCCGTCCGGGAAGGAAGCCATTTTGGTAAGTATGAATGAAGTTCTCTAAAATTTTCTTTAGTCTATCTGTCATAATTGTCATGAATATTTTATAATCCGAATTTAGTAGGGATATTGGTCTATAGTTTTTAATATAAGTCAAATCAGAATTTTCTTTGGGAATCAATGTGATTGTTGCTTCTTTCCACGATTCAGGTATCTTGGCTTTATTCAGTACATCATTGTACACCTCTAATAGCAGTGGGCTTAATATTTCCTGATGATTTTTATAGATTTCTGAAGGTAGACCATCTGGACCTGGTGTTTTGTTACTTTTTTGTTTTTTAATTGCCTCAGATATCTCCCTTACTGTTATCTCATTATTTAATAAATTTTTACCTTCCTCTGAGATTCTGGGCAAGTCTGTTTTTTGAAGGTATTGGACCATCTTGCTTTCTTCTACCTTCTCCTTATCCTCATACAGGTTTTTAAAGAACTCATATGCTACCTTCCTCTTTTCCTCATTTTGGTAAATTAACTCTCCTTCTTCATTATGTAATTTGCTAATCTGGTTCTTTTCTTTCCGTTTCCTTAGTCTATAAGACAGCCATCTTCCCGGCTTATTTGGATTTTCAAAAAAAAATTGTTTAATGCTTTTAATTTGTTGTGCCATATTTTCCTTTTCAATAATATTTAGTTTGTTTAATTATATCTATTTGATGTTTCAGTTCCTGTTTTATGGGTTCTTCCTGCAACTCCCTTTCTAGTTTACTAAGCTCTTCCTCTAAGTTTTTTTGCCGTTGTCTTTTTTGTTTGTTGTCTTTGGCCATATATGATATTGCAATACCCCTCATAAAGTCTTTTGCCGTGTCCCACAGATTCTGGTTATTCGTGTCTTCTTTCTTATTACTTTGAAAAAACAAACTCATTTGATCATCCACCTTTAATTTAAATTCATTTTGGTTCAAAATTGCTCTTTTTAGGGTCCATCTCCTTATCTTTTTTTGCCCCTTCCATTTAATTTTAATGGGATTATGGTCTGCCCACGAATTTATGTCAATATTAACTTCCTCAATTCCCAAATTCACCTCTGTCGATGTCTAAACCATATCAATTTGAGACCAAGATTGATGTCTACCTGAATAGTAAGTATATTGTTTCTTATCTCCATTTCTTTCCCTCCAACAATCCTTTATATTGAATTCTTCCACCATCTCAAAAAATGAATTAGGTAATATCCTTCTAACCCCTTTTTTCATCTGTTATTTCTATAATCTAGTTCTCTGTCTACAATCGCATTAAAATCCCCAACTATACACAGATTATCACATTCTAAGTCTCTAATCAAGTTATACAGTTTCTTATAAAATAGTTTTTGACCCTTGTTAGGCACGTATATTCCAACTAACATCAGTTTTTTCCCATCCACAGTTAGTTCTATTATCAATATTCTGCCCTCCTCATCTTTATACACCTGTTTGGCCAAGATACCCTCTTTTACATACATTACAATTCCCCCTTTCTTCTGTTGCGATGAAGATATAAACATCTTTCCTAACTTGGAACATATTGATGCTGCTGTTTTATGTGCGTCTCTTGCAACACTACTATATCCACATTTGTCTTATACAATTTACTAAAAGAAGTTTTCCTTTTCCCTGGAGAATTTAACCCATTAACATTTAATGATAGAATTGCTAATGCCTCTTGAAAACCTCTATTTATACTTAGGGTTTGTTGCCCTCGTTTGTCTAATTTCTTTGTACTCCTTGTGTCCACCATCATTGTCTTTTCCAGTGTCCACATTTGCTCTTTCCCCGTTTTCTTTTTCCTTGATTCGGGATTCCCCCCTATTTGGTGACTGTTCTCCTGGTTCTCCTTCTTCCCTTCTTTCTCTTTCCTCCGATTCAGCCTCACTATCAATTTTTTTTTCTGTAAAACTCTTCTACTTTATCCACCGTGTCCAATCTCAACCTTCTTTCTCCCCAAAATACCATAATCCCTTCCAGAGTCAACCACCGAAAATTTACGTTTTTCCTTGTTAGTTTTGCTGTAAAGATTTGATAGGGTCGCCTTACGTCCCTTACCCTTTTTGGGACTTGTTTGAGCACCACAAGCTGTCTTCCTCGTAGCTCTAGTGGATCTTCTCTAGTCCTATGAAGAATCTCATTGCATGTCAATTTTTTAGCAAATCTGATATGCACTTCTCTAGGTAAATTATGTCTACGTGCATAGTTTGTGTGAATTCTATAGATTTCATCCATTTCCTTAATCATTTCTTCCTTCCTATTTCCCAGAGCTCTTGCCAATAGCTCCGCCATCATCTCCGGAAGATCTTCATTCTTTTCTTCCCACACATTCTGAAATCGTAGAAAATGGGAAGCCTTGTCTATTTCCAATTGGATTATTGTCTGTTTGAGGTCTCTATTAGCCTGAATTAGTCTTTCTTCCATCTCCTCCACTTTCCTTTCTTCCCTTCCCATTCTATCTTCCATCTCCTGTAGTTTTTGTTCATTTTTTAAGAATTTGTTGCTGAAAGCATTCAAATTTATCATCCATCGATCTCATCTTTTCTTTCATTTCTCCCGTGTCATTCCTTACTTCTCCTATCTCTCGTTTCAAATCCTCATGGTTCTTTAACATAACCTCCTGTATTGTTTGTAACATCTGTTGTAGATCCTTAAATAAGTTTAATCTCTCTCTCTGTAAAAGTCCTTCCGTAGATCTTTGCTCTGCTGGACTTGGTTCCATTGTTAAAGTTTGGATTCCTTGCCTCTTTCCTGTACCAATTTTTGTCAAATTTGGGATGCTTGTCATTTTTAATACCGCTTTAAATTAACTTCTCCACTACAGTTCCATTACAACTGTTTCATTAAGTTTCCCGCATCCAAAATTACTTTTTGAGTTTCCTCAATTTATAAGTCAATTATTAGCAAGCCCTCCGAAATAGATCTTGTTTCTCTTTAAATTTCCTCTTCTTCCTTAAATTGTCACCAGTTTTTCCCTCGGCCACTAGATGTCTCTTACTCCTTATTATCCAAGTTAACAGTCAATCTTACTTCAACATGTCTGCATTCTCCGATTAGTCAGCACTTTCACCCCGAACTAAATTATCAGCAATGATAGTAGATTTCCTCTTCCTCTTTTCCCTCATGTCACCAGTGAAAATTTAATGCGCTGAAATGGTCTCTTCTTTGCCTCCACTTGCTATTCACCGCTTTACTATGGAGGAAGTTTCCTCCTTCCTCAGGCCTCCTTCTGACTCTTCCCTCTTTGCAATCCCCCGAGAAGATCTTCACCCCGGGTTACTCACAGAGGGTTGCCAGGATCATTTTGCCCAGGTCCGTCTCTCCGTTGTCCAGCTAGTCCACCGCTAATGTTGTCCAGCTGCCTGTTGTTCTCTCTTCCCGGCCACCATTATGGACCGCCTTTCTTCCCCCGCTCAACTTCTCCGAGGCTTTCCTGCCGTCCACACTCTCAGCTGCCGCTGTGAGCTGCACAGCAGGGCGCCTCTTTCTTCCAATTCCCCTCCAAGGAATCTAGGACTCCAAAGAATCCGCCGATCGGATGGAAAAGGCTATGTATTCGACTCTCATAGATGGAGAGCCATCCTTTCCTCTTGACAGGTGGCCCTGCCCCCCGGGAGTCTAAGTCTTCATGGAGAGTACTCTGTGCAATATCTCTTTGTTCATTATTTTTCCAATCCTTTCACATTCTTCTCTAGCAAGGAGATGAAGTTGTATCCTGAACTTATGTTAAAGACACCTGAGCACATGACCAATGTTCTCCCAATGTTCATTCTTTCAGCAGGATTTTGGGGAAACTTGTTCCCATCCTTACAAAATGTCCCTTTTCTTGTTTGCTTTGATATATCATAAGATATAGTATAAAAATACAGTGTATGAGGAAACTTACTCAAGAATCCCAGGTCAGAGCTGGTGTAGATGTTTCTCACTGATATTTATGAACTCAACTCTATTTGGGTAGTTAACAGTTATTACACCATTACATAATATCTACCCTTAGGAAATAGTTGCAGAACCTCAAAATCTGATCTACATGAAACCATTAATCTGTTTCACTGAGATTGCACAGGGTTTGGTAACTGTGCAATCTCAGTGAAAACATTCAGCAAATACATTCAGATGTGTACCTTTACTCTTTCCCACATTTACATGTGAATAAAGCAAAAATAAACTGACCATGATGAACTTATCTTAAAGTTCTTGTATGTGAAAAACATATATACATTTGCTATGAAGTTACATGCATTTTTGGGAAGGACATTGCAGGGAAAGTTAACATGGAACCTGTTCATAGGAGCATCATGTAATTTAATAGCTTTCATATTGTGTTTTGAAAATACAGGGGCCCTATTGTTTAATTATTTATTTTAATTTATGATTTCATAAGTTTCTCATATTCAAAAGAAATATGGCCCTTATCATGATTTAATATACCTCCCATTAATTTTTCAATGAGATTTTGCTAATGCTAAATAGGAAATCAGCTTATTACGTAAGGAACAAATATGCAATGAACAATGTAAATCAATATATTGCTGTCTCTATTTTTCTTAATTTGGGACATACTTTATTTGTTTACTTCTGTCAATTTGGTTGTGTTGCCATGAGGAACAAAATCAATTTTATGCTCTTGCATTTCTTAAAGATGATTAATTAAAGCTGTTCAGAATGTTTCATGGATATATAAAAATAGAGCTGTATTCATTGAACTTAGACTGTGTACAACTTTCCATAGGATCCCAGCCCTTTAAGAGTGCGGGTCCTGTATCCATAGAATTACACTTACGCCAGGATAGAAATAAGAGTACATTATTCTGAAAAGAGTTTAGGGGGATGTGAAAAGAAATACAGACTTTAGGGGGAAATATCCCATGTCAGAGACTGAAATGAGTCCATAAGTCCAAGTATGAAGAGCTTTTGAACCTAAAGGCTACCTTATTTGTTTGCATGGAGAAAACAATGTTTGATCTACATCATTACATGATAGGCATGGATGCACTTGTCAGTCCGGGTTAACAGATCAACTTTATATTTCTTTCTTTTTTAATTATTATATTACTGAAACTTTTTTTCTTAAAGCATACACAAACAATTCATCTGGATTTCCATGTATAGCTTCCTTAATATTCAAACTGGGTATGCAGTTTTGAGTAACGTATGCACTTGAGTAATATATGCAAGTAAAGTATTCTTTTGTGCTTTTTCATTAACTCACTTTTTTGTGCACATTTCCTCATATTGTATGCATTTTTGGTTCTGGAAAACTATTGCAAAATTATGAGAATACAGTACAAACTTCAAGAGATATGCTCTAATTCCAAAAAGAGTTGGGAAGTATCAAATTGTTAAATTCTTATGAACTTGTTTTTTCCCTTCATTGCTATGAATTTTAAATTACATCATTCATCAAAATGAACAGAAGAGCCCTTGCTGAAAGAGCAACATTTAATAAATGTTCATGTGTCATTTATATCTCCGAGTTGCAGGTGTGCAGATGATAAGAACAGCATAAAATGTGATCTACGTATAGAATATAAAAATATAATTAACCACATTTACATTATTAAGTTAAGATGGGAGGTATCTTTTTTAGAAAAAAAAGAATTCTAATAAAAATGGCCTTATGCTGCAAACATTGCGCAAGGTATTTACACTGGCTTTTAAGTCATCTGTCCACAAAACTACTGCTGAGTGGGTGAATATGGAACAAATTGTATGAGGATACCCATCCTCATACAATTAGCCATCAGTCTCTTTGATGGAAATTGGAGTTCAACAGTATTTGGAATATCACACAAGGTCCATTCCTAGATTACTTTTTTACAGGCATGATAATTGATGATAATTACCTTCTCCTTTCAAATCCCTATTAGTTGGGGTCGTTGGCTCCATTCTTTTTTTTTATTTTTTTATAAATTTTATTAATTTTCAAATAATCAAATTCTTAATACAAATATGGTGCACATAAAAAGGGGGGGAAAAGATACCTATTAAACATCATATTTTCAGAGGTGGTTGGCATTCCCCCCCCCCGCATCCACCCTCTCTTTCACCCTTCCTACCTACTTCCCTCTTCCTTTCCTCCCCTCCTACCCACACCTCTCTCCTCCTTCTTTTCCAACTACCCTACACATCCCACCTCCTTCTTTTCCTCAACCTTCAGATGCAATTTGGGGGTACCAGCTGACCACCTTCTCTTCACAAAGAAAAAAATACATTATTTCTCTATAACATATTAATACACCAAATGTTATATAACTCTACCCCCTTCATCCCCCTCCCCCCCCGGACTTCCCAGAACTGAAAACAGGGCCCAAATCTAAATAAAGCTACCCAAACTTAATACAATCAAATATTAACATACTTTAACTCTAATACACAATAATAAACATAAATATAAAATATAGTAATATATAAATTATACTAAGTAAATAAAAATAACAAAAAATTTAATCAAAAGCAATATGATAATTATTCATTTCATACTTTCTCTGAATATAATCTATCCATCTTCTCCAAACCGAAATAAATTTTTCTTGAGATTGATCTTTCAAATATGCAGAAATCTTTGCCATTTCTGCAAAATATGACACCTTCAATCTCCAATCATCCATATTAGGTAATACAACCTTCTTCCAATTTTGAGCAACCAATAACCTTGCTGCTGTTATGCAATACAGCATTAAATTCATTTCTTTAAAATCCAAATTTTCCATAATACCCAATAAAAATAATTGCGGTGTGAATTTTATCTTTTTCATAAAAATCTGTTGGATGTTCCACCAGATCTTAATCCAAAAAGCCTTTACATCCCTACATGTCCACCAAATATGGTAATAAGTTGCATCTAAATTATCACATCTCCAACATTTAGGCTGCAGGTTAGGATACATGCAAGACAATTTTTGGGGATCTAAATGCCACCTATAAAACATTTTATAAAAAATTTCCCTTAAATTCTGTGCTTGAGTAAACTTCACATTTCTTACCCAAATTGCTTCCCATGTATCCAGCATAATTGATTCTTGAATATTTTGAGCCCATTTAATCATACAATCTTTAACTAGTTCTGTTTCCGAATCCAGTTCTATTAAAACACTATAAATTCTCCTAATATGAGCTCTACTTTGATCTTTAATCTGCTTTAACCAATTCACATCTTCCAAAATTAAACCAAGCTTTTGATCTATATGCCACCTATCAACCAATTGACAATATGAGAACCAGGAATGGAGAATATTGTCTCGTTTCAAATCTTCCAATACTTTAAATTGCCAGTCCTGTCCCCTTAAGATAAGTAAATCCTTATAAACAATCCCCTCCAATTTAACTCCCCTTGTAATTCCTTGTATTGCATGTTCTGGAATTGCCCAAATTGGAATTTTAAATTTTAATTTATAATAATACTTCTTCCAAACTCGCAAAAGTGCAATTCTTAAAATATGAGATTTAAAAACTTGATCAACTTTCTTATCAAAAAATAAATAAGCATGCCATCCATAAAATAAATCCCAACCTTCAAGAATCAATATATCTCTATTAGTTAAATTAATCCAATCACTAATCCAAGTTAAAGCCACCGCATCATAATATAATTTTAAATTTGGGGCTTTAAGTCCCCCTCTTTCCCGTACATCTTGCATAATTTTAAATTTTACCCTCGGCTTTTTGCCCTGCCAAATAAATCTATTGATACCCCTTTGCCACACCTCCAAATTTGAATCCTTCTTTAAGATAGGTATCATTTGAAACAAGAAAAGAAACTTAGGAAGAATGTTCATTTTAACCACTGAAATTCTCCCCAACAAGGATAACTGTAACTTTTTCCATTCATCTAAATCCTTTTGAGTTTTTGTCCATAACTTATCATAATTATTTTTGTACAATTTAACATTAGAGGCTGTAATATAAACACCCAAATATTTCACCTTATTTACTATTTCAAAACCAGTTAAATTAACCAAAGTCTCTTTATCTTTCTTCGACATATTTTTAGATAATATTTTAGTCTTATTGTTATTTACTTTAAATCCAGAAACTTTCCCATACTGAGTCAAAATCTGTGTCAAATTTCTTGCAGAGTCAATAGGTGGAGATAAGGTAAAAACCAAGTCATCAGCAAAAGCTCTCAGCCTATAGTCATTCTTCTCTAGAGTAATTCCTTTTATGACCGATGATTCACGAACTTTAATTAATAAAATCTCCAGTGTCAAAACAAATAATAAAGGTGATAATGGACATCCTTGCCTTGTACCTTTCTCAATTTTAAATATATCTGTCAATCCTCCATTTACTACAACTTGTGCTGATTGTAGTTGATAAATAGCCTTAAGTGCTGATAAAAATCTGTCTCCAAAGTTCATTCTCTCCACCACTCGCAATAAAAATTGCCAATCCAGTTTGTCAAACGCCTTTTCAGCATCCAAAAAGATAAAAGCCGCTGGAATTTGATTGTTTTTGTCCAAATATTCAAGCAAATTCACAATTTGTCTAACATTATACTTCATATATCTACCAATTATAAATCCAGATTGATCAACATGAATTATCCGCTTCAATATTTGCATTAATCTATTAGCTAAAATTTTTGTAAAAATCTTATAATCTGTGTTCAATAAAGATATTGGCCTATAATTCTTGGGCTGAGTCAAGTCCTGATCCTCCTTCGGTATAAGTGATATGAATGCACATCTCCACGATGGCGGAACCTCTGCTCCAGACAAGATACTATTAAAAAGATGTCTCAAAGGTTCTATCATTTCTTCTGATAACATTTTATAATATATTGCAGTTAACCCATCTGTACCAGGAGCCTTACCAACCTTTAATTGTTTAATTCCCTCTATAATCTCATCAGACACAATCGGATAGTTCATCACTCCTTGTTGTTCATCTGAAAGTCTAGGAAAATTTGCTTGCTGCAAATATCTATCTATTTCAAGAAGTTGTATATTTTCAGAGGCATATAATTTTGAAAAATATTCCAGGAAGGCCTTTTTAATCAAGTCTTGTTGAAAAACTTCTATACCTTTATAATTTATTTTCTCTATAATTCTTTGTTTTTGTTTCTTTCTTAATTGATAAGCCAACCACCTACCAGGTTTATTTGCGTTGCAAAATGTATTATGTTTTGTATACCTCAAATTAACTGCAATCTGATCAGCCATTAACATATTAAATTGTTCCTTCAGCATAGCAATAGAGACCTTTAAATTATTGTCCATTGAATTTAGAATAAGAGCTTTTTCTTTTATTTTAATCTCCGCCTCCAAATCTCTACGTTTTTGTATCTGCTTTTGCCTATACGCAGTATTCATTGAGATTAGAGCACCTCTCATATAAGCCTTGCTAGTGTCCCATACCATTGACATGGAAGTGCCCTTATTCATATTCAGCATGAAAAAATCTTTTAAATGATCTTTAAGTATCTGCAAATTACTCTCATGTCTTAATAAATTCTCATTTAGCCTCCAGGTTCTTCTATTTCCTTCTTCAGTTGAAAGTTCCATCCACACAGGACTATGATCTGATAAAATCCTAGGAAAAATCTTCACTTTCTTAACCCTGGAGAGCAAATCATTAGTTATAAAAAAAAGTCAATTCTAGAATGAGAATGATGACTATCCGAAAAATAAGTAAAATCCCTTTCTCCTATATTCCGGTCTCACCAAATATCTCTTAATTCCAAATCCTCTTGCAATGCAAAAAAACTTTTGGGTAATTTAACTTGAGTCAGCGCCTTAGAGAAAGTCTTTTTATCTTTCTTTCTTTTCTTTTTTTTTAATTTTTATTATTTAAACCAACAAAACAAAACAAAACATAACACACATATATACACAGTATATATTTTAACAGCAATTTCGTAACAGTAATCTTCTATTATTTACATTTCCCCCCTTATTCTTCTTTAGAGTATTTGTCCTTGTTGCCCCATTATTTCTTATTTGCATTTTTCTTCCTTCATACATTATT
>NW_015387598.1:122985-125138 GCF_001527695.2 Protobothrops mucrosquamatus
ATAACCACATTGGAATTCTTATATAATGTTTTTGTTTTATTTTCTCCCAAGTCTGTAGCAATGCATTCCTAACTATGTGTCTTTGAAAGTATTTGTGTATTTTGTATTTTTCGTCCCATAGGAAAGCATGCCACCCTGCTTGCAAGTCATGTCCTTCTATTGTTAAAACCCTAGTATTTTTCAAATCCATCCAATCTTTAGTCTTTTTATCTTTCATGGGATCTATAACACCATTCCAGTCTCCCATCATAATGACAGATTTATAATCCAATTGAGTTATCTTCTGATGCAAAAGTTTGTAAAATTGTTTTTGCTGCTGATATTGATTAGGTGCATATAAGCCAACAATAAGGCATTTTCTTCCATTCAATAAAAGCTCAATAAGCACAAATCTTCCTTCTGTATCAAAATCTATTAATTTTGGCAGTAACTCTTTCTTAACATAAAGAACCACACCTGTTTTTTTCTTCGGTGCTGGAGCGATAAAATGAAGTCCCAATCTAGAATTAGTCAAATACTTTTGATCTTTTAAAGTAATATGCATTTCTTGCAGACATATAATATCATTTTTATGTTGTTTCAAATAGTAAAATATTTTCTTCCTTTTTTGTGGTAAATTCAAACCATTTACATTCAACGTCATCAACTTAATCATCCTTTGGCTTGTGAAGCTTCTGGAGCATTCCTTGTATATCTGTCATAACAGATCTCTTTGGCCTTGCCCCTCCCACCGGCTCTGAAGTAGGTCAATATGTTTTAGGTGCGAGTTCTTTTTGTTGTTCTTTCTCCTTACGTTTGTAGGCTGCACGGGTCATTCTTTGCTCCTTTGGATCTTCTTTTTCATCAAACAATTGTTGACACTGAAAATCTCCTGCAGATAGTGATACAGCTCCAGGCAATTCAACAAGTAATTGTTCCGTTAAGTCTCCCATTCCTTTAGATAAACAAAGACATCTCTGGGTAAATTTCTCTGGCGTGCAATCCAAGAATTTACTCTATAAGCTTTTTCGATTTCTCCAAAAATAACTTCGGGATTGCACTCCAAAACCAAAGCCAGAGCCGCTGTAATTTCTTCCTTCAATTTCTCCTGTAAATCTTCCTTTAGCCCTCTGATCCTCACAGCATACTCCATTTCTCTATATTGTGACATTACAATATCATTTTGAGCAATTTCCACACCTTCTTCTACTTTTTCCAGTCTCCATTCCTTCCACTTTCTCCACTATTTCAGCCACCTGTCCCTCTATGAGATCTACATGAACCGCAAAACCTTGAAAATTTGTGATATATTCTCACAAAGTTCTTCATTTTTCTTACTAAGAAGCTCCTCTGTTTCCATTCTCATTTGTTTTACTGTCTGCTTAGAAGCTTGCGCTAAAGCATCCTGTAATTCTTTAAGTGTAATAGACAGGGGAGGTGAAGGTGGTGGAGATTTAGGTTTCTGCTGTGAGATTTGCACAACTGGAGAAGAAATAGCTGTTTTAGACACTGCAGAAGTTCCAGTGCATTTAGAAGCCATTCTACAAACTTCCTCTAAGTATAGTCACTTTTTTAATCATGCGAATATGTTACCTGGCGACTGACCTCTATGCTTTGCGAGAGTCCCCGCTCGCGCAGCTTTGGCCCTCAAAGTTAACGAGGGCCCACCTTGAGGAGGGGTTTTTAAACCATGAGAGGTGGCAAAAACGGAGGCTAAGGGGATTTTTAGCTAGGTTTTTAATTTGGATCTTAAGGGGTCCCAGGGAGGGGGGAGAGGGGTGTTTTGCTAAATTTTTAGGGGGTTCGGGGATGGCCAGGGGGGGCTTGGGGGAGGCCTCTCTGAGGCCAAGGCCAGACCTGTCTGAGGGACGCGGTATTAGAATGGTGAGGGAGGAGGCTGGGGGGTCAAGGGAGGGTGGTGTGATTAGCACGGTCAGTGGGAGGGGCAGATATGGCGGGAGCAGAGGACCATATTGGGTTTTGGGAGCTCGCACACGCTGTTTACAAGCTTGTGGGTGCTCCGGTCCTCAGGGCTCTACCCGGCTTCCAGGGATCTTAGATCCTCGGGCCCGGGATCACCGGCTGATGTTATGCAACGCCAGGTCCGTGGTAAATAAGGCCCCCCTCATCCAAGATCTTATTCAAGAGGGGGGTGCGGACCTGGCAGGTATCAC
>NW_015387598.1:127324-141056 GCF_001527695.2 Protobothrops mucrosquamatus
GCTAGCCGGACTGGCCTAAGGGGTATTTTAATTTGGTTTTTAAAATAATTTTAAAAAGAAACGGCCAATAATGAATATTTCATTTTAATCATATTTTAAAATTAGTATTATTGTATTAGTTATCTGTTTTAACTGGCTGTAAGCCGCCCTGAGTCCGTTAGGAGAAGGGCGGGGTATAAATTTGATAAATAAATAAAATAAAATAAATAAATAAATAAATATAGTTCAAAGCATAAAACAGCAGATGTTTAACTGAACTTGCCATGAACTTAAAAGAGTCTTTGTTATGTATCAATCCACAACTGGAAGAAGAGTGAAAGTTTTTCTTATGATACAAAGAAACAGCTCATCCGCGGCCATTTTCTTCTCAAATTAATTTGTAACAAATAAAGAAGATGCCTTTAAATCTTCTGAGTTAAAGTCTTAGTCAACTAAAATCCAATTCTCCTGGTCAGTTCCATCTGTTGATAATTTTACTCACGATCTAAAGTCTCTGTAGTTGACAGAAGTGGAGGCAACGTCTGGCTTCACTCCAAGAATGAAGACATCCCGAGCTGCGGAGGAAACTCTGAGCTCCGGAGGAGTTCTCACCTTCATCCCCCTGAGAAAGCTCTTAGGGGGACTAGGGAACTCTACTCCTACTCAGAGAGAAACTCGCCTCCTCTCCTCCCGGAGAGGAAGCTCCGAGCCGCCAAACAGCTGATGAGCGGCTCGGAGCAGTCCCGGACGGGAGGCTAAAGAAAAGCCTCCATTGGCGTGGCCCATCGCCACCGGAAGCGTTGGCTCCATTCTTTATCCCAAATCGGTTTCCACATCTACTTCCAAGCATTTGCCAAATATCCATACAACTCGCTTTCTGAGTTCCATCTATAATGCTAGCCAGGCAGTGGTGAGATTCAAATATATGAACAACCGGTTCTCTGTGTGGATGCTGCTTCCGAAAGTCCATTCTGGGCCTGGGCAACAAAAAATTAGCTACCGGTTCTGCCGAACGGGTGCAAACTGGCTGAATCCCACCATTGTAGCCAGGCTATCTTTGTATTTAGGAACTCCAGTTTTCCCAATGAATTTCCTTTCACTAAACCCTGTTTTTAATGCCATGAATACCAGTAGCAGTGACTAGTTTGTCAACCCCATCCATAATAAAACTTGGCCACATGAGAAAATGAACAATTAACAGTCAGAATCTCTTCTTAGGCTTTCTTGCCTGGTGGATTATATTCTTAAGCAATTTCACTTCATTTATATCCTTTGGTGTTCAG
Source organism: Protobothrops mucrosquamatus (assembly GCF_001527695.2). NCBI lineage: Eukaryota > Metazoa > Chordata > Lepidosauria > Squamata > Viperidae > Protobothrops > Protobothrops mucrosquamatus. The sequence continues at coordinate 128,587 of NW_015387598.1, forward strand.
TTATCAGATGGATATCTTTTTTATTTTATGTTTGAATGCTGACACATACAATACATGTTAATGCCATCCAAGCAGCTTACCCATCAAATCAAAGGATATTCCCTTCATTTAAACCCAAATACAGAGTTGGCCCTTTGGTCCATAAATACAGGCTTCCTGTCCACCCATTTGAATTCTGACCCAGCTACAGAAATGCAATAAATAAGAAAAACGATTCAGGCAGGTCATAGTATAGCCTCCAAACACTGAAAGCCACCGTGACGGTTCATATTTCACTTCTAATGCTAGACATGTTATCAAAGTTGTAAGCTGCTGATGACGAATCAAATATCATGAATCAAGGGATTAAAGTTCCCTTTATTGTTTGTTTAAAAAAAGGCCCAGAGAGGAAGCCTGAACATGATTCAGTCAAATCTAACATTTACCCTCACAGCTGTTGTATAGCATACAGTACTAATATACAGCTAGATTTCTCTACTGCCCTGAAATAAGAAACTCTTAAAGCTCCCTTTAGAAATCTCAGAATATGTATTGCTTTTTTTCTAATAAGTACTACTTGTTAGAAAATTTTGTTCTATATATTACTTTGCAACTTAGCAATTGGGAGAAAACACGTGGGGAGACTACTTTGGTCTGTCTCAAGCTCCCTTTAGGAAGGGATGGAAAAGTTGGTTTCATGTTTTAACTGACAAAACAACACAAAAGCTCTTAGCATGCACTGCAATGAACTTTCTGGACATTTAGATGTAAATGTATCAAAGGCTTTCTTTCTGATCAATCCATTGGTTTCTAACAGATCTCTCAAGCCTTATAACCAATTTCATTTTAAACACAGAATTGCCAGAGACTGAATCTGGGTGGCTATGGATAGAAAAAATGAAAGGGGAAATAAAATGCCCCCAACCAAGGAATCAGACACATTTTTTTAAAAGATTAGCCAGAGGTGCTGCCTTTGTCCTAACAGGTTTTGTTACCTTTTGATTTAATGTCCCTTTTTGCAATTGTGTGAATACTTGACACTGACTGACATTTCAACTATGATGAATGCTTTTAAATGTTAAATATTTGAAAACTATGGCAAATGGAAAGCCTTGATTCTATATAATACAAATCAACAGTTTCAAACAAAATGTTGGTCATATTAAGCCTTTCAGTTAAAGGTTAGAAACTGACTACATTTTTAAAATGCTACACTTTATTAAATTGTTAAATGTCATATTCAAAGTATATACAAAACAAACAAAAAAGAGAAATACCCATGCTCAGAAATCCATATATTGGCAATTCTTAAGGATACCTTGTTTTATTTCACTTCAAACAAATCTTCCTCCTCCTCCTCCCTCTCTTATTCTCAAATACCATGGAATAGAATAGAATAGAATAGAATAGAATAGAATAGAATAGAATAGAATAGAATAGAAAGGGACCTTGAAGGTCTTCTGGTCCAACCCCCTGCTCAGACCATTGGACAAATGGTTGTCCAATCTCTTCATTAAAACTTCCAGTGTTGGAGCATTCACAACTTGTGGAGGCAGGTTGCTCCATTGGTTAATTGTTCTAATTGTCAGGAAATTTCTTAGTTCTTAGTTCCAGATTGCTTCTCTCCTTGATTAGCTTTCCATCCATTGCCTCTTGTCCTGCCCTCAGGTACCATGGAAAATAGCCTGACTCCCTCTTCCCTGTGGCAATCCCTGAGATATTGGAACACTGCTATCATGTCCCCCCTCGTCCTTCTCTTCGTTAAACTAGACATACCCAATTCCAGCAACTGTTCTTTATATGTTTTAGCCTCCAGTCCTTTAATCATTTTTGTTGTTCTTCTCTACACTCTTTCTAGAGTCTCAACATCTTTTTCACATCGTGATGACCAAAACTGGATGCAGTATTCCAAGTGTGGACTTACCAAGACATTATAAAGTGGTATTAACACTTCACGTGATCTTGATTCTATCCCTCTGTTAATGTAGCCTAGAACTGTGTTGGCTTTTTTGGCAGCTGCAGCACACTGCTGGCTCATGTTCAAGTGGTTGTCCACTAGGACTCCGAGATCCTTCTCACAGTTACTACCTATTAAGTGAGGTACCACCTATACTGTACCTGTGCATTTGGTTTTTCTTCCCTAAATGTAGAACCTTATTTTTTTCACCATTAAATTTCATTTTTTAGATAGTGCCCAATGTTCACGTCTATCAAGATCCTTCTGTATCTTAAGCCTATCTATATATAGGAATACTGTAGATATACACCCACACACATACATAAGCACAAAGATTCGAAATTCTCTCAATCTATCCATTCCAGTGCAAAGGATTTGGGAATTCCAGAGTTACAGAGAAGTGGATTCATGAATCTCTGCCTCTTTAGCATCTAATCTGTCCATTCAGAAATAACAGAGATCCCATCTTGAGGCTACTGCATCTTCCTGGGATTTGCTATATGAGTATTTCATGGGTGAGATAAAAGGGAAAGCTAAAGCCTGGAAGAAGAAATCAATCAAATGAAACCCAGAAGAAGTTTAGACAAGAGAAATCATTATACAAACACCTATGCCTATCATAGAAGGGAGCACTAGCAAAACTGCCTGACTGTTTAGTGTCATGCAAATCATCATAAGATGAAATATTCCGAAAAATACTCAATATAGTATATACTATAAAAATGTATCACATGTGTGATATGACCATCAAAAGCCTCGTCCTTTAAATGTAAATCCATGTCCGGTTTTCAGCTATTACAATATGCCTTAAAGTCATAAATCAGTCTACTTATAAAGTTAATAACAACCAAAATTTCCAAATTATAGTGAAACTGTGGCTGACTGAGTTAGCAAAGCAATGTCCCAGGCTAAGAAATGAGCATTTATGACAACTTAAGAGTGTTTATGAATCACTATTAATCTAACATGAAATCAAGAAGATAGTAGAATGAATGTGATGCTGAACCCCAGAGTCAGAATTATTATTCATCTGAAATATACTTAACAACTTAGTGATTCATTCAATTTTGATAAAAAAATAGGGATTATTTTTCTTTCCCTTTGCCCATAACTTAAAACGGTAATGAGCAACAATTTTGGCCCATTGGTTGCTGGGCCATAAATTGTATATACAGACACAAACAAAGCCCAAATCCTCATATGTACCCTCCTTCCCCTCTTTCTCTCATTCATAATTCTTATTCTACTCCCTGCTTTGAGAGAAAGGATCACTTAGTTTCTTGCCATGAAAAACCAGTGGTGGTGCGAGGGTTGCCACCCTCATTAGTGACTTAATTTCTTAATCCAAAGTCAAGAAAAATGGCTTCAATTTATGAATACATGTAGTCCTCGGCTTACAACCATTCATTTAGTGATTGTTTGAAGTTATCACAGCACTTACTTACACTAAATGACTTACAACCACTCCTTGTATTTACGACCACTGCAGCATTCCAATAGTCATGTGATAAAAAGCCACATGTAATTTACAATGGTTTCAGTATCCTGGGGTCATGTAATCACCATTTGCAAACTTACCAGCCTGCTTTTGATAGACAAAGTCAATGGGGGAGGCTGTATTCGCTTAATGACCATGTGATATCCTTAACGACTGCAATGATTTGTTTAACCAGCATGGCAAAAACAGTTGTAAAATTTGTGTGACCCATTTAATAACTGCCCTGCTTAGGAACAGAAATTCTGGTCCCAATTACAGTCATAAGCTGAGGACTCCCTGTCCTTGCAGTGAATAAGAAAAAAATCAGCTGAAGCAAAAGAAATTTCTTTTTGACACTAGATTTCAATTTTGGCTACAAGTAAGATTGAGGAGGAAGGCAATCCTTATCTTACAGCAACCTGATTGTTCAAAACCAATCCATTTATTTCTTAATATTTGACAGCAACAGATCTTATGGAATTCTTACTGAAAACATTTTTCCCCAAAATAGTTAGAATAGGATCTTCTGAAACTTTTTCACACTTCTATTCAATCATCTGAGCCACATAAACTAGGACAGAAAGAGCAATAATCAATTTATATATGGAAAGGAAGATGCAGCCAGGAGGAAACAAAATTCCCACAACTACTAAATCTTACACAAAAGGATATAATGGTAGACTTCACTGCGAGCACTCAAGGTCAACTAATATATCACACTGATTGAGCCAAATGACACTGAACAGCACTACATAAACCTTTCTAATATAAGGTATAAATCCATGATGAAATGCTGTCACTCAGCCAGGCAACCAAACAGCAGTGGGACAGTGCAGCAAGCAATATTTAATATGCTGAAATACTGTGACATGTTGATTGCACTTGACTGAATCCAACAGTTCAGAATCTCTTGCAAAACCAGGAATGCAAGTTAACATGAGCATAAACATTAGCCAAAATCTGATTAAAGAATTACTGATTGGTAAGACAACATACTTAAGATCACTTATCAGGAATACATTACCCCTTAACAGATGTTTAAATGGCACATGCTTTAAGTATACCTTTACAAGCAGAGTCAGTATGATATGGATGAGGTTTCTCCTTCTCTTCACTGAATTTTTTTACAATATTGTATGCCACAAACTCTACAGATGAGGATTCCATCAGCTGTTTAATTATCTCTAAATCTTTAATAACTTTTTTTTCTATGTACAAGTTTCCTTGTTGCTTCCGATACATAAAAAGTAATGGCTGATTCTGCATCATAAATTAAGAGAACACTTGCTAGTGTCTTCAAAATCTACTAACTATTATGGCTAGAAAGGCATAATTACTTTGAATACTAGTTCCTGGGAATAACAACAGAGAAGACTATTATATTCAAATCTTTCTCTGACCTCCCATAAAGATCCAGTCATTTTCCCTAAGGGAACAGCATACTGAGCTCCTATTATCTCATCCAGCACAATTTGTTTTGTATTATTTTTGAGATATTTGGCAACATAACAGAAAGAACAAGATTTGTCATGTGGAAAATGTATAGAGATGACAGGAAAATTATACAATTATAAGTAATGCAAGGTATGTGCTAACAATTATATTAATTGCAGCCTAGGCTTAAACATTTTCATTTCGCTATCTTATATCCATTTTAATTAGATATTTCCCATAAGGGTTGACACTTGAATATTTGTACTGATCAGTGGTCATTTTCACTATATAGTCAGAAGCTTGGGAAATTTTGAAAAGTGAGATAATAAAAGCCCAGTCCAGCAAAATACCAACAAAGAGGAAAAATAACAGCTCTCAAAAGAAACCAGCGTGGCTGCATAAAGAACTCTCTGATAAATTGAAAGATAAAAAGGACAAGTATAGAAAGTGGAAAGAGGGGCACATAACTAAGTCAGAATATCAACAAATAGCCCGAGCCTGCAAAGATGAAGTGAGGAAAGCTAAGGCTCAAAATGAACTAAGGCTTGCGACCAAAGTCAAAAATAACAAAAAAAGCTTCTTTCAACATGTAAAAAACAAGAAAAAAGTGAAGGAAATGTTTGGTCCATTAGTGGGGGAAAGTGGGAAGAAGGTGACAAGCAACTTTGAAGTGTTTCATTAGTCGGAACCTTGACAACATGCCAAGATCCACAAAAAAAATTAACCATTTAAGGGGTCCTGGGTCCTGGTCACTATTCCTAAACTAAAGGGATAGGCTGACAAAGATTTGGGGAAGATCTCATTATGGAAGAAGACAGATTGTCTGAAGTCAGCACCCTGGCAGCAAAAGCTTCCCCAGGGGGAGGAGCGACAGCCGGCAAGATGGGGGAGGGAGAACTCTGGCAGATCTCCCAGCTGGAAGCAGAGACTTCAAAAGCACAATGGTGGACAGCTAACAAATTGCCTGCCACTCAAGCCTTGGGTGAGTCACTGGAAAGATTTCAAAACCCAGAGGTGAAAAGCAGAAATCAATTCCTGCACAGAGGAGCCTACAGCCCTTCCATTGCAGATCAGAAAGCCTTTCAGATCCTGTCTTCCCCTGCCAGGGACTCCAGCCCTGAAGAGAGAGGGAATCCCAGTCTGAGGCCTCTGCAGCAATGGGGAGATTGGCAAACCCAGCAGGTAGATGGTCCACGACCCCTGAACTTGCCACAGCTAATAGAGGCCTTGCAACAGTTTGGGGTGGTACAGAAGCCAGGAGATCAGCAGCTGGTGGGAGAATGACCACAGCAATGAGATTGGCCACAGCCCCCAAACATGCACCCCCTGGGCCTAAATCTGCAGCTAGGATGGGGCCAGCAGCAACAGCCACCGTGTGGGCCCCAACAGCCTATAATTGTACCACTTTTCAGAGCAACCTTCGATGGGGACCCAGAGAAGCTGGTTTTTCCCTCAACCAAGTGCGTTCTCATTTGAACTGCTGGGCCTATCTCTACCCAGACCCGGGGGCCATGGTGGATGTGATCAGTGGCGTAGCGTGGGTTGTCAGCACCCGGGGCAAGGCAAGTAATTTGCGCCCCCCCTCCACAGTGGGCGGCGACCTGGCGGCTCGGATCGGATTTGCACAGCCAGCACTGCAGAGAGAGAGAGTGAGCCAGGCAGGGGCAGAGAGCTGCGAGTGCGAGCGCGCCCCCCCAGATGTTGCGCCCGGTGCGGCCGGCCCCCCTGCACCCCCCACGCTACGCCTCTGGATGTGATTACGTCCAGCCTAGAGGGAGAAGCATCCGAATGGCTGAACAATTTATATAATGAGCAAGCCCCCAAATTGGAGGATCCCCATCTCTTCCTCCTAGGGCTGAGAGAAAGATTTGAGGACCCATCTATTGGTCTCAAAGCAAGAGAACAAATCCACAAAATAAAACAAGCTGGCAGGCATGCCCTGGAGTACATGTGAGAATTTCTGGCATGTACTCTAGCTAAAAGCCTAAATACCACCTCCCATGCTCTAGATGCCTTAAACAAGAAATTAAGGCAAGTCAGAGAAGCAACCCTCGAGAATAGAGCAGCTATTGATTACTTATTTTTAAGGCACAATCATGGCTATGAAGAATTCCGTGTGCTTTGCTGTTTCAACTTATCCGACCAATCTGGACTAATTGAACAAGATATCAAACATTTAAAAGAACTAGCACACAACCAATCATCCTGGGACCTTTCCTGGCTCTTCCCATGGTTACCAGACTTCCATTGGTTGAAAATTTTCATTGCTAGCAAAATCACAGTCATAGTAGGTGGAGTCCTCCTTTGTTGCCTATGCCAATTAATTCCTTTAGGGATGAGATGCCTAAAGATCTGCACAACTCCCATCAGAGGCAAAGAACAGAGCAAGAAAACTTCTCTCATGATGTGCCAAATTGACCACCACTACCGAGTATATGAACCAGTTGGGCTGATCACTGAAACACCAGTGATAGCCCAAAATGGGGGAATTGATAACCCCCTCTTCACCCCAAAGAAAAAATACCTTGGCAAATACAGGAAGAACCCAATACAAACTAGTCTGACTCAGCGGCAGCCTGAGGCTAAATAAATAAACACTTAACACACACTGGCTACCAGGAATGCAGAACTGGCTAATAGCAATTAGGATTGACAGAATTAGAATAGAAACACCAAAAGGTACACAACAATAAAATAATTAACACTGGATCGCTCCTGGAGCAAAAATTAACACCTTTTAGACAAAATTGAGAAGGAAATTAACCCAACAATAGAAACTGACCAACAAATCAGAAAAGACAAATTTAAACTCACCAATCAGAAATGACAATTTTGAAAACCATGGAAAGGTATAAGAACTCATGTTTGAGGACCATTCTGTCTAGCTAGCCAGGGATTCATGCTGAATTGTCACTCAACTTTAATCTCCGTGATTAAACCGCCCTTTCCAGTAGCTGGCTTCATGTTCTATTTGTTCTCCTCTGCGCTGCTTGGGAGAATCCCGGCTGGAAGAGCCTGAACGGGGGAATTCCTCCCAACAATCTCAGTGATGAGACTCTGCTGAATATTTCCATTGCTTAGTAGTTTAATTTGCTTTCAAGAATTATCCTCATGAAACTTGAGGATTGTTTTGAAAATTAGAAAAGCTTTTCTTGCATATGGGGACATCAACAAGGCTCATAACTAAGCCAGTGTGATGAGTAAATTAGGGTTCTCTTTTGTCTCTATTTTTCGCTTATGTATATTTTGAGACAGAGCTTGTCAGAATCCAGTTATATTTCATTTCTACCTATCTTCTCTGATATAAACCCAATTTTACTCTCTCCTGGATCCTGTCATACTACTAAGGGGGAGGGGGGGTATGCATGGGATTTTATGACTTTCACTTCCTCTATTCACTACAAAGTAACCTTTTATTGATTTGCTTCAGATCTGATAACCATAACAATGTAGCCATTTGCATTTCATCCTATGCTCCTCTGAACTTCTTCTCCCTTACCTGCCAGTGAGAGAAAGGGGGGAGGGAGATGCAGCATCTGGGATCTGTGTAAGGAGATGTTGAATGATTGTGCCAACGGAGCGGATGGATGTTATCTCTCCTGGAGTTAACACCTAGAAATCTGCCGGTTTGAATCGCCTGGAAGAACTGCAGGGTGGGAGGCTGCTTAGGGACAATTTAAAAACATCGAATTGTAAGGGAATCCCTCAGATCCTGTCTATCATGCCCACTATCAGTTTCTTTTAATAAAAGTTCCTGTTGGAAGAGACCGTTTCCAAGAGTTCTGCTTTCTTAAAATGTGGATTGAAGTGGGTCCTTACATTAGACAGGATCTGCAGTAATAGTCAACCTGGAAGGGAGAACCTTGCCGGGGGACTTTGCAAAAAATACAATGTCAGACAATGAGGCGGGGAAGGGAGAAACCCCCACAGAGAGTGAGCCTTTCCCCCAACCGAAAACCTGCCAGCTGTCGGGATCTGAAATGTCATACTCCTCAGGAGAAGAGGTGGTGGAGATGCGTAACCACAAACCTCAGTGGTCAATGGGTGTTAGAAAGAACAGTGAGTGGGAAAAGAGATCAAGAAAGGTGACCCTGAAACAGGGGGCCAACCAACCAGAATGGAAGCAGGAGATGGAGAAATCCCTGCACGTGAGCAAAGAGGAAGGAAGTTGGGCACAGTCAAACTGGATCCTAGACAAAGCTATCGACCTGATGAAAAGAAACCTCGGCTGCCTAGGGGAGGAGAATTCTGAGTCCCGTGGCCGCAACAGCACCTGGAGCTGCAGCTGGAGGGACACTGACGGGGAGTTGGAACCTGCACTCCCAGGGACGTCTGCTGATCCAGTAGTGACCACTTCAGCAGCCCTCACTCCCCGCCAACCCGCAGATGGCGATCCAGATGGAAGACAATACCACCGACGGCGAAGGCACCGATCCATTCAAAGACTCCCACCACTGGATGCAAAATTCAAGGGGGAGCCGACACGCTTGGGATTTTTCCTAACCCAAGTCCTCAGCTACATGGAGGAATATGGGCGGCACATCCCTAGCAACAAAGCCCATATCCGTATCGTGCAATCTGCCCTGGACAGATTGGGTGGTGAATTTGCATGATTCCGATGCCCCAGAGCTCAACAACTTCAACCGTTTCATGTCCTCTCTGAGAAGGCGATTTGAGGACCAACTGGCTGATCGCAAAGCTCGCAAAAAAATCAAAACGATGAGGCAAGGCAGGCACCTGGTAGCCGAATATACACAAGAATTCTGGGCCATTGCCAGAAAGCTGAACTGGCCAGAAGACATCCTCCTTAGCCATTTCAAAGACAGCCTAAATTAAGAACTGTATGATGCTTGCCTGCCCTGGGGGGACCCACACCAACTCAACGAGTGGTACGTCCTGGCAGAGGAAGCAGAGATCGACCTACTGAAGATGCATCACCGAGGAAAACCATGGGGGCGCTCGCTGCCTAAGTTGACGTGCGAGCCAGCAAAGCCACCGGCTACGGCCAAGAAGCCGATGGGCTGTTTCAAATGCGGGAGAGAGAGGCATCGGCCAGTAGAATGCTGCTCGAAAGCCCCCCAGCACAACCCAGACAGATCACCTGGCAGTAAATCCGGGAAGTCCCCAGCTAAGCTAAAATAACCCACCATGAGGGCGATAGAGGCTGTGGAATCCCCAACCTCTGCCCAACATGGGGAAGGAACTCCCGCCTACACCGCAGGGCTGGTGGATGCCTCAGATGACAGCTCGGAGGGTGAACCCCTGGTAAGTGGACCCATCGCACTCATCCTCAAGACAGTGACTATATTAATTCCATCCATTCCCCTGTCAAGGGGAAAGCCTTAATAGACTCTGGCTGTACCCGCTGCCTCATTAGCCCGATGCTAGTGGGGAATGCTCTCAAACACAGCCATGATGTAAAACAGGCTGGACACTTTGGATATTTGAAAACCCTACATCTCACCCGCCGGCAATTTTGGTGGGCAGGGCTGAAACGGGATGTGGAAAACTATGTAAAAAGTTGTACTGTATGTGTCACAATGAAAAGAATCCCAGGGAAAACCCCCAGGTTATTGCAGCCAGTGGCAGACCCTTCTCAACCTTGGGAAGAAATAGCTATGGACTTTATAGTAGACCTATCTGAAAGTAGAGGAAATACTGTCATATGGACTGTGATAGACCTGTTCTCGAAGCAGGCTCATTTCATCGCCTGCAAAAGACTCCCATCTGCGCAACGACTGACCAAATTGTTCCTGAAACATATCTACCAGCTGCATGGCGCCCCTAAGCGAATAATTTCGGACAGGAGGGTGCAGTTCACAGTGAAGTTTTTGAGGAGTTTTCTTAAATTAATTGGATCATCTCAAGGTTTATCATCTGCTTTTCATCCAGCCACCAATGGGGCTGCAGAATCCGCTAACAAAATGGTGGAGCAATATCTTAGATGCTACGTTTCTTACCAACAGACGAACTGGACTGACCTGCCTTTCGCGGAGGTGGCGTACAATAATTCTGTGCACAGCAGCACTGGCTACACGCCTTTCAGAGTGGCCACAGGAAAAGAGTTCAGCTCAATACCTGAATACCCTCAGGTGCCCTCCGCTTCTCAGACACTTGACCAATGGGTGAGGGGGGTGGGAAAAAGTTTGGAGAAACATAAAAACTGCTTTAAAAAGACTTTTGAAACCTATAAAAAGCAGGCTGATAGAAAGAGGGCTCCCCAAAGAACATTCCAAGTTGGGGAAAAGGTTTATCTGTCAACTAAATATTTATGCCTCAAATTGCCCAGCAAGAAATTGGGACCAAAATTCTTGGGGCCTTTCCCCCATAGTAAGGATCATCAATCCAGTCACCGTAGAACTAAAACTCCCTAGACTTTTAGGGAGAATTCCATTGCACCCAGTCTTCCATTGCAGCTTATTGAAACCTTATCGGGGCTCCACTTTAAGACCTCCCCCTAAGAAGGCACCCAGGCCCCTCATAGTTGTGGGACAGACCCACTATGAAGTGAAATGTATTCTTGACTCTAGAATTTTTAAAGGGAAATTGCAGTACCTAGTACAATGGAAGGGATACCCGTTGTCGGAAGCCACCTGGGTGAAATCCAGTGAGGTGAAAGCTGACAGACTCGTCAAAAGGTTTCATGCGAAAAACCCCAACAAACCAAGGGATAATCCCTGACATATGCTTTTGTTCATATACAGGACCTATCCTTTTTGTAAGGGGGGGGGTGGATGTCAACACTGCTAATATTGGATATTATTGCTTTGACAAGATATGCAGAACTGTCTGGTATTTTTAGAGTTAATTCAGATGATGGTGGAGGGGAGGAGAAAGATAAGGACTGTGCGCGGGAAGGGAACAGAAGTGAATCTTTGCCCTCCAGGTTGGTTGGAAAATGTGAATCATGACAGCAAAATAGGGGAGGGGAATAGCTTGGAATGTTATGTGCAAAGGAAGGGAAATTCAGATCTTGGCATCCATCCATGCTGTGCCGACACTCTGTTACACTGTAATAAAGGCTTTTAGGATAAACAATGCCTGGAAGTTCTTTGAAGTGTTTCATTAGTCGGAACCTTGATATTTTCTTTGTGTTCATTCATTCAGAGCACACACAATTTCCCCCAAACTCTTTCCTGGTGTTTTCATTATCATCATTCATGGAATGAATTTGTACACCAACAAATAAGGTGACACCAGTTCTAGTATATATTTTAGATCAGAACTTGATAATTAAACTTACATCCCTACATGTGTTTATCAACTGTACTTTGAAAATCTGTCTGCTTTCATTCGTAGCTGGCTGACCGGCCATACTCAGCGTGTGGTCCTCAATGGAACCGCATCTACATGGAGGGAAGTTTGTAGTGGGGTGCCCCAGGGCTCTGTTCTGGGCCCAGTGCTCTTCAACATCTTCATCAACAATCTGGACGAGGGGATAGATGGGGAACTCATCAAATTTGCAGACGACACCAAGCTGGCAGGAATAGCCAACACTCCAGAAGACAGGCTTAAGATACAGAAGGATCTGGACAGACTTGAACACTGGGCACTATCTAACAAAATGAAATTCAATGGTGAAAAAAGTAAGGTTCTACATTTAGGCAAGAAAAACCAAATGTA
>NW_015387598.1:141244-144460 GCF_001527695.2 Protobothrops mucrosquamatus
GCGCCTGAAGGCAGGACGAGAAGCAATGGGTGGAAACTGATCAAGGAGAGAAGCAACCTAGAACTAAGGAGAAACTTCCTGACAGTTAGAACAATTAACCAATGGAACAACCTGCCTCCAGAAGTGGTGAATGCTCCAACACTGGAAGTTTTTAAGAAGAGACTGGACAGCCGTTTGTCTGAAATGGTGTAGGGTTCCTCCAAGGTCCCTTCCAACTTTATTATTATTATTTATTATTATTATTTTCTTTCACAGACACAGAACATACCTATTTTTCTTTCTTTAGTTTGTCAATTTATGGTCTTTATCCTCCATTCCTATTACATTCCATCACATTCCATGTTTCAATCTTAGACATGACATGAATGGTTTGATAAATATTGACCTCTTCCATCCATCCTACTTTGATTAATCAAGGCATTCACATAAGATTATAGAAGGTGGTGAAATTACTTTAGATTAGTTATACTCATGCAATATATAGTACTTCTATTAATGATAAAGACAGCATCAGTCCATTTTGATACACCTGGCTTCAGTATTCCAACTGGTTTTATTTTCAAGGCCATTTATTCTATGCAACCTAGGACCTTTAATGTAAAGACTACCATACAATCCAACATATTGTTGCAGAATCCTACTGACTATAAAGTATACTACAGGCAGTCCTCAACATACGATCCCCATTGAGCCCAAAATTCAGTTGCTAAGTGAGACAGTTGTTAAGTGAGTTTTGCTCCATTTTATGACTTTTCATGACACAGTTAAGTGAATCACTACAGTTGTTCAGCTAGTAACGTGGTTGCTAGGTGAATCTGGCTTCCTCATTGACTTTGCTTGTCCGAAGGTCGCAAAAGGGGAATCACGTGACCCCAGAACACTGCAACATCATAAATATGACTCAGTTGCCAAGCATCTGAATTTTTATCACATGACCATGGAGATGCTTTAATGGTCATAAGTGTGAAAAAGGGTCATAAATCACTTTTTTCAGTGCCATTGTAACTTTGAAAGGTCACTAAAAGAATGGTTGTAAGTTGAAACTCCCTGTATATGCTGCATACATTCAGGATTACAAACTCAAGATTATTTGTCCTACTGAAACTCAAAATTATTCTTTCTGTCATGAATTTCATTATTGGCTAACAATGCAAGTAGCTTTATTGGAGAAGAATGCAAAGTATGTCATTATTACTCAGCATAATCAAGGAAACAGATTTCTGAATTAACCTTTTAAAACTTACATATTTCATTCTTCATACTATATTCTTCCTTCTCTGGTCACTCAAGCGCTAGTAATAGTAGCGGTAGTAATAGTTATGGATCTTTATCTCGTGCTCTTCTAATACAATATCTGAATGGCTTACGATAAAGTCATGAAAACAAATCGAAGCAATGTTAAACTGCAATAAAAACAGCACTCTTATAAAAGCTACTTCTTATTTACCAGACACATTTCCATTAGACTGTAACTGTGAACATTAGGCAGTCAAATTTAGAACACTAATGGCAAGAATTCAAGCAAAAAACCAAACCAAAACAAAAAAACAACCCACAAGTAAACAATACCATCTTAAACAAACAGACCAGGGTTGCTAGCTAGCTAGCTAGCTAGCTAGCTAGCTAAATAAATAGATAGATAGATAGATAGATAGATAGATAGATAGATAGATAGATAGATAGATAGATAGATAGATAGATAGATAGATAGATAGATAGACTGACTTTTATATTTCATAGTGTTTTAATTTTAATTACACACCATATGGGGGGAAAGAGAGAGGGGGGCTGACATATCCCAATTATATCCCTTGATTGTTACTTAGCACAATAGCTATTGGGAGCTATAGGGCCAAACAACAGAAAGGAAGATCATTCATTCATTTTTAGCGGGGCTGTCTGAGAGTGTTTCCAGGAGCTTGGTTGGGAAGGGAGAGATTGGGACAGCTGCTGCTGGCTTTGGGTGTGGCCGGCGTGGGCGGAAGAAAAAGATAGAAAAGGGAAGGAAAGGAAAAGGACGGGGTGGCTGTTGCAGTTCGTCAGGTGAAGGTAAAGAGGGAGTGGAGGTTTTATTTGTTTTTCTTCATAAGGAGGATATTTTAAGCAGAGGCTAGAGCGAGGGGGTGTGGGATTTCATTGCTTCCTTCGTAAGGAGAATATCTCAAACGGAGGCAAGAGGGAGATTTTAGCAATAAAGATAAAGGGGGGAGGGTTTTGACGCCGAGACCTGACTGGGAAGAAGCAACTGAAGGTGAAGAGAGACTGGTGGTGGCTACTGTTGCTGCGAAGCCTGGAGGCTATTTGGACTGTGACTATTGTTGCTGGTACACGTTTTAGACTTTGTGGGGGAGTTGCCCTGGGGGGCGAGCTATTGCTATAGCACACTGACTGTTGTTGTTTCTACTACCGTCTGAAGCCGAGGTTTTCCTCCATCCTACTTGACTCTGAACGACCGCTGAGGAATCCTTAATTCCTGCTGCTATAACGGCCTTGGGCTGTTGGATATCATCATAGCATTGACTATTGTGACTGGTTATTTTCATTCCTGGAAGCCCCTCCTTGATGGCAGGAGCCTGCTACCTCCCAATTCTGCATGACCTCTGGCTGGAAGAGACATCTTATCAACCCCTAGAGAACATTACTGCAGGGCTTGACACAGGGGGACGGGGCTGGGGGGGCCTGGGTTTTTGGCAGCCTCTGAGAAGGTAACGCTACACATTCATTCATTCATTCATTCATTCATTCAATTTCTCTAGCGCAGGGGTGTCCAAACTTTTTTCAAAGAGGGCCAGATTGGATGAAGTGAACGTGCTGGAGGGCCGAACATTTTTCCGAACATTCTTTGAACCATTACAATTAAATGCAAATGAATTATTTTATGCCTCTTTCCTCTCCCTCTTTCCTCTTTCTCTCTCTCTCTTTCTCTTTCCTCTCCCCCTCTTTCTCTTTCCTCTCTCTCTTTCTCTTTCCTCTTTCTCTCTTTCTCTTTCCTCTCTTTCTCCTTTCTTTCCTCTTTTCTTCCTTTCTCTTTCCTTTCTCTCTTTCCTCTCTTTCCTTTATTTCTCTTTCCTCTTTCTCTTCTCTTTTCTCTTTCTTTCCTCTCTCTCTTTTCTCAATCTTTTTTCTTTCCTCTTTTTCTCTTTCCTCTCCCCCTCGCTTTCTTTCTCTCTTTCCTTTCTCTTTCCTCTCCTTTCTCTCCCTCTTTTCCTCTTTCCT
>NW_015387598.1:145951-148462 GCF_001527695.2 Protobothrops mucrosquamatus
GAACCGCCAAGGATTGATTGACTTCCGGGAGGGGCGGGTCCCAACTGCCGGGACACTTATAACCACAGGGCGGATGGTGGCTTGCGGCTGGGGGCAGGGTAACAGGGCGCAGGGCCAATGAGGAGCCCTGCGAGGGGGCAAGTCCCATGAGAGAGAGAGAGAGAGAGAGAGAGACAGAAGTGCAAGTGCCTCTGTCTCTCTCTCTCATGGGACTTGCCGGAGGGCCGCATTTATATAGAGCAGGGAGGGCTGTTCGAGGGCCGGATTAAACCAGGCCGCGGGCCGCAAATGGCCCGTGGGCCGGACTTTGGACATGCCTGCTCTAGTGAATGCTCTCAATCCATGTGACACA
The DNA here is from genome assembly GCF_001527695.2 of Protobothrops mucrosquamatus. NCBI lineage: Eukaryota > Metazoa > Chordata > Lepidosauria > Squamata > Viperidae > Protobothrops > Protobothrops mucrosquamatus. Next base: position 146,304 of record NW_015387598.1, read on the forward strand.
GTAATAGAACGTTTATCTCCAGTCTCCCATATGGAGACATGTTTAATGTCTGCAATTGGCTTCTCTTAAATATCTGTCCCCCAAATACATGGTGCTATGTTTTTTATATTTACAATGCAATGCAAGTAGGCTGTTGCATTGAGAAATGCAACCTTTTTAAGACTTCAAAAGCATCCTGGAATAAAAAGTGGAAATATATGCAGTTTTAATTTTTAAATCATCCGGCACACCTAAGCTCACTTTGCTATTTTCAAAACCACGCAATGTGCATTACACAACTGTCATCCTTTGTATATTTATTGGAATAGGAAAATTTAATTTGGCCCATTTGCTTTAAAGTGATTTCAAACCTTGTCACCAATGATTCCACATCACACAGAGCTCCAAAAATGCTAATATTATTCTGTTTGGCTTGACTGATTGGAAAATAATGGAAGTCAAGACGGAAACATCATCAATGTGATCCCAAAACAAAGTTACAGTCAATTTTGTCATTTGGGGATTCTTGTTAAAATTTGTAACTGCAAAATCAATATATGCAGTGTTTTTGCAGTCATTTGTACACACAGACAGTGGCAAAAAGTTTGAGTCATCCAAGACACATATTCCCAGCTGAAGTTGCAGTATTCATAAATTCAACGTTCATAGTAACTCTCTAGAATGTAACTACCACAAACAACAAGAATTGATTGTATATCCTTTGGGGCCTAATCAAAAGCTTGTCTTTGCCTTGAGATAAGAAGTCAGAAATAAAAATAAACAAAAATCCATAAACAAACCATGTGCTTTGCCTTCCTTCTTGTCATGAAAAAGGCAGTGGCTAGGGAGTAGAAATGAGGCATATTCTTGAATTATAGAATTATACTCTCTGCTTATGCTCTGTGCACCAGAACTGTGCAGAGGCAAAAGTCTTCCCATTTCAAATTAAGAGAATTTGAAGGAATTAAAGAGGAGTGATTTAGAAGCTTCATCTCTAATTGTAGACATTGTGCAAAAATGATATTGGAATGTGTATGCTTTTGTTTTTCCAAAATGCTTTAATGGGTGGATGGGAAGGCCTGACAAAAATATGAATAGAAAAATCTATCCCCCTCCCCACCCTGAAGGGGGTTACTAATTTATAGTACTTAGTTTGATGGGACTTACCTCTAAGGAACTGAGCTCAAGGAAATATTATTATTTATTTATTTATTTTTATTTATTATTAAATTTATTTGCCGCCCATCTCAGTTCAAATAGACTCTGGGCGGCTTATGATATACAAATATTTAAATCATGTAAATATAAAGATACCCAACAAAATCACAATGCAAACAGAATAAAATGATTGACACGAGATGGAGAAGGCAGCCGGTTGCACGGGGGTGGGGGAATGTAGGGTTAACTCTTATTTAATCAGTCAATTCCAGTTTGAACCTCTCCCACCGGGGCCCCAATCCAACTGGCAGAACCAGATCTTCAGGGTCCTGCAGAAGATCATAAGGGTGAGATCCAATCTTACCTCAGGGAGTAAGATATTCCAAAGTGCAGGAGCCACAACAGACAAGGCTCTTCTCCTGGACCCCATCAGTCAAAATTTCTTGACTGATGGGATAGGCATTATGCTCTCTCTGCCAGGGCAGGGGACAATCTCAACAGGGTGAGATGGCTCCTCAAATAATCAATTAAATACTACATTTACTCCTGCTTTTACACAGTGTGACACAGCTCTAAGAAAACTATTTTCATTGTATTTGGTGGAGCAGGCTATCATGCTGAGTGCAATGATAGCTTATTGATATATAAAAATATCAGTACTGCAATATTTATATACATATGCATGCACACACACACATACATAATTCCCTGTTTGATACTTGTCAATACAAGGTACATTATCTCCTGAAGAGGTATCAAAATAACAGCATGTGTATTGGCCAAGACAAAATTATTGACTGCCAATTAATCATAATTTGTGTCAGGACCCACCTCAACACCTCATCCCAAGAAAGCAGAACTCATGGAAGCAAGTTCTTCCAAAAGAAACTTTTATTAGGAGAAGCTGATGGCAGGCATACTAGACAGGATCTGAGGGATTCATTTACAGATTGATAGGTTAAAGTATCCCCAAGCAAACCCCACCCCATAGTTCATCCGAATGGTTCAAACCGGCCAATCCC
>NW_015387598.1:151844-153416 GCF_001527695.2 Protobothrops mucrosquamatus
GACTACCGGCGCTTGAACGCCATCACAGTGCGGAATCGCTACCCCCTGCCGCTCATTCCCGAGCTGATGGAGCGATTGCGGGAGGCCTCGATCTTCACTAAGCTCGATCTCTGAGGGGCCTACAACATGGTGCGCGTGCGTGAGGGGGATGAGTGGAAGACGGTGTTTGGCACCCGATACGGCCACTTCGAGTATACCGTCATGCCGTTTGGGCTGACCAACGCTCCCGCGGTCTTCCAACACCTGATGAACGACGTGTTCCGGGACATGTTGGACCGGTTCGTGGTGGTCTATCTGGATGACATTTTAATTTACTCCCCAAACCAGGAGAGCCACCTCCAGCATGTCCGCCAGGTCCTGCAGCGCCTGCGGGAGAATCAACTCTATGCGAAGTTGGAGAAATGTTACTTCTTCCAGACTTCCATAGAGTTCCTCATGCACATCATCACCCACGAGGGCATCGCGATGGACCCGCGCAAGGTGGAGGCTTTGCGCAGTTGGGAACCCCCACGTCGGGTGAAGGACGTCCAGCGTCTGCTGGGGTTCGCCAACTACTACCGGACCTTCATCCCGGGCTTCACCACTCTGACCTTGCCGCTGACCCAACTCCTTCGGAAGAAGATCCCGTTCCAGTGGGGGCCCCCGCAGCAGCAGGCCTTCGAGGTCCTCAAGCGGGCCTTCCTCACGGAGCCGGTCCTCAGGCATCCCAATCCACACCGTCCGTTCGTGGTCGAGACGGATGCGTCCAATGTGGCGATTGGAGCAGTTCTGCTACAGGCTCCGGTGGATGGTGGCATTTTTTTCCCCCTGCGCTTATTACTCCCGGAAACTCAATCCTTCCGAGCGCAACTACACTATCTGGGAAAAAGAGTTGCTGGCTATCAAGGCCGCATTCGAGGCTTGGCGGCATCACCTTGAGGGGGCCCAATACCAGGTGGAGGTGCGGACGGACCATCGGAACTTAGAGCACCTCACCACGGCCAGGAAGTTGAACCAGCGGCAGATCCGGTGGTCGTTGTTTTTCGCCCGGTTCAACTTCCATGTCACCTATGTTCCGAGCGGCCTCAATCAGAGGGCGGACGCGCTATCCCACAAGCCGGAATACTTCTGCCCCAAGGACCCCCTTCCCCCTCGGATGGTGCTGCCTGCAGAGGCCTTAGCCACGGTCCAGGAACCGGCGGACCTGCGGGCTCAGGTGCGGGAAGCGCAGCACCGTGATGACTGGTCGCAGCAGCGGAGAGCGGAAGTTGGCCCAGTGTCCCCATGGACCGTGGAGGACGGCTTGCTGAAGCACCGGGGCCGACTGTACGTGCCTACAAGCCCGCTCCGAGCCCTCGTCCTGAGCCAGTGCCATGACAATCCCGCGGCGGGGCACTTCGGGTTCTTCAAGACCTTGAACCTGGTGACGCGGACTTTTTGGTGGCCTAGGGTACGGCATGACGTGCACGTTTATGTGACGTCCTGTGTGACGTGCCGACAGGCCAAATCCGCGTCCGGCCCACCTCCTGGACTCCTCCAACCGCTGCCGACACCGGAGAGACCGTGGGGTGCCATCTCCATGGATTTCCTGAC
>NW_015387598.1:154333-164966 GCF_001527695.2 Protobothrops mucrosquamatus
GTGCGGCCTTCGGTGCCTTCCGACGGAGAGGAGTTTGGCCAGGAGCCCGGTGTTTCTGGGATTGGCCAGGAGCCCGGTGCTTCTGGGATTGGCCAGGAGCCCGGTACTTCTGGGATTGGCCAGGAGCCAGGTGCTTCTGGAATCAGCCAGGAGCCAGGTGTATCGGACTCCGAAGAGGATACGTCTTGGCTGGATCCACGCCAGCATCGGAAGGACAAGCGTGCGCAGCAGCGGACATGCCGTGCCAGATAGTTCAGCTGAGTCACTGGGCCACACCCCACTGGCTATATAAGCAAGGGGTGTGGCATGTGAAACTTTTGTGACGGACAATTTTTGCTGGATATTCTGTTGCAAGCACTCTGGCAAGTTATCTTGGATTTATCTCTGTTTGCTGTGTATTATCAGTAAAGGCTTGGCAGGCAGCTACGAAGTTGCTGCCAAGAAATTCATTTGTCTTTGGCTGTGCCGAGCAGTTTTTCAGGCCTCGGCTGACTGGTTGGGGGGTGTGGGCCGGACGGGGGACAGAACAGAAGCTTAAGAGTTCACAAAGTTAAAGCTGTATGGAATGAAACTATGGCTGAATCTGGATGTTCTGCTACGGATACCACGAAGCCTCCTCCCAGAAGGTAACAAGGAAAACAGGTCATGAAGAGGATGTGTAGTGTCCCAGATAATCTTACGGACCCTGCTCAAGCAACGCTTCTGTGCTATGTCCTGGATGGGAGGGAGGGAACTGCCAATGATCTTTTTGGCCATTCTCACCACTCTCTGCACCGCCTTCCTGTCTGAAGCAGTGATGCTTCCAACCCAGACTGTGATGCTGTATGACAAGATGCTCTCCATCGTCCCCCTGTAGAAAGTGGTCAGGACAGGGGAAAGAAGATGTGCTTTTCTCATGCGGCGCAGAAAATGCAGGTGCTGCTGTGCCCGCTTCGCCAGTTTCTCACTGTTGAATGACCAAGTCAGCCTATTCGTTAGCTGCATACCCAGGAATTTGATGCTGGTAACCATCTCCACAGGTGAATCATTAATGCACAGAGAAGTGTGGCTGTGCCTGCCTTTTCTGAAATCAACAATGATCTCTTTGGTTTTTCCGGTATTTAAAACTAGGCTGTTTTCCCTACACCAGTTCACCAGCCCCTCAATCTCCTTGCAGTAAGCTTCCACCTTGTCATCCTGAATAAGGCCCACTACTGTTGTATCATGCGAACTTCACAATATGGTTGGTGTAAAACCTAGCACAACAGTCATGGGTAAACAGGGTGAACAGCAGCAAAACAAAAGAAAAATGGTGATAGGTTAGTCTGGCTTGTTTGGGTAGTCTGTGTAAAACTTTTTTAGTAGTTTGGCAGCTCTAACGTGGCGTTTGTGCACCCATTCATTTTGGGAAGAGGGGAGGTGCTTCCCTGCTATTAGGTATTGAATCACTCCATGGTATTTTCGAGAGTCGAGGATTTCTTTTATTTCAAAATGCTGCTCCCCCTCAACCAAATGGGAGGAGGCAGTGGGTCATTGATCGGTCGTAGCGGCGATCGCTGCTCTCGTTCTAGCAAGCTGCAGTTGAAGATGGGACGAATCTGCCTGAGGGTTTTTGGTAATTCTAGCTCTACTGTTACTGGGTTTATGATTCTTTTGATTGGGAACAGTCCCATGTATTTCAGCCCTAGTTTCTTGGATGGTTGCAGGGATTTTAGGTATTTTGTGGGTAAATACACCATTTCCCCTACGACAAATGGTTTTGGTTCGACCCTTTTCTTATCTGCTTGTGCTTTATAGGCCTGTCTAGCTTCATCTAGCACTCTCCTAAATACTTGCCAAGTGTTTTGTTAACTGTGCGATCCACGCCTTCAAAGAGGGAATGGCCGGCTCGGTAGCGCTTAGTTCTGGCATGGGGTTGAAGCTTTGGCCCGTAGCTACTTGGAATGGGGTGTAGCCTGTGCTGGAATTGACCGAGTTGTTGTATGCCTCTTCTGCAAAAGGGAGAAGGTTGGTCCAGTTCGTCTGTTGGAAATTAATAAAGCATCTTAAATATTGTTCAAGTACTGAGTTCGAACATTCCGTCCCGCCATTTGTCTGGGGATGATGACTAGATGACAGCCCCTGGGTGGTCCCCAGAAGGGATAAGAACTCTTTCCAGAAGTCTGATGTGAATTGCACCCCCCTGTCTGATATTATGTGCTGGGGTACTCCATGCAATCTATATATGTACTGGACGAACAGTTTAGCAATGGGGATCTTTGGGCAAGGAATGAAGTGTTTTGAGGATAGGTCCGTGACCACCCAGATCACTGTGTTTCCATTACTTTCTGGTAGTTCTACTATGAAGTCCATGGAGATTTCCCTCCAGGGGGCTGAGGGGTTTGCCACCGGCTGTAGCAATCCGGGGGCTTTCCCTTGCAGTCTCTTAGCAGCTGCGCAGGTTGGACAGCTGGCCACATAGCTCTCAATGTCCTTTTTCATAGATGGCCACCAGAACTGTCTCTTCACTAGACGCACGAAAACAAAGTGACCTGCCGGTTTTGTGTCATGGTACAGTTGCATAAACGTGATCTTCTGAGCTTTTGGGATGTACAACTTCTCTCCCACCCATAGCAAGCCGTCAGTGATAGTGCATACATTTTTGTGGTTTTGGAACCATTCATCAGTTTCTAGAGCCTTCCTGAATTCTATCCCTGCTTGGCTGGCTATCGGCTGCTTTAATTTTGCCTGAGCTCTTGTGGTTTCTTGCGCTGCCAGCTGCGCTTCTGGCATGAACGGCTTGGTGATGGTTGGCCGGGAGCTATTGTATTGGGGTATGCGGGATAGGGCGTCTGCTAGGAAATTCCTTCCCCCTGGCAAGTGTTTGATCTTGAATGTAAACCAGTGGAAGTGTTGTGACCATCGGACCTGTTTAGGGCTGACTTTTCTGGGTGCTTTTAGTGCTTCCAAGTTCTTATGGTCCGTCCAGACCTGGAATGGGATTTTGTTCCCTTCCAGGAAGTGCCGCCAGGTGAGGAGTGCCCATCTCACAGCGTACGCCTCTTTTTCCCACACCGCCCAACATTGCTCCATGTCAGAGAGCTTTCTGGATGTGTAGGCACAGGGTTGCAGTTACCCCTTGTTGTTTTCCTGCAGCAATACTGCCCCTATTGCTACGTCACTTGCATCGGCTTGGATTACGAACGGCTTATCTGGGTCGGGGTGCTTTAGGACTGGCTTGGCCGAGAAAAGCATTTTTAATCTTTCGAATGTGGCTTGACATTCCATCGTCCAGGTTAATGGTTGACTAGGTCTTACTGAGCCCCCCTTTTGTTTTTAATAAGTTTGTGATAGGCAAGGCTATCTGGGCAAAAGAAGGGATGAACTGACGGTAGAAGTTAGTGAACCCCAGGAAGCTTTGTAGTTGCTTTCTCGTGCAGGGTGGCGCCCACTCTAGTACCACCCGGACCTTCTCGGGGTCTATCTCTATGCCTTCGGTTGATATGCGGTAGCCCAAATAGTCAATTCTCTGTTTGTGAAACTCGCATTTGGACAATTTTGCATAGAGGTTGGCTGCTCTCAATTTTTTCAAGACTGCTCTGACTAATTTTATGTGCTCCTCTTTTGTCTCTGTAAATCCAGGTAGACGAGGACCCCTTTGTATAGGTGCTTCCTCAGTACTTCATTGATCTGCTACATGAAAACTGTGGGGGCTTCCTGCAGCCCAAACAGCAAGACCTTAAATTGGTAGCATCCCATAGGGCTTGGCGGGCGACCTTCCCGACTTCCCGGCTGATGTCCAGTCGGCCTTCTGCTGGGGGTTCCTCGAGTGGCATTTTGCGGTGCTATGCCCCTCTTTCCCGCACTTGAAGCAGCCAGTGGTCTTCTTGGCTGTGGGTTGAGACTTTGCGGGCTCACGTAATGGCTCAGGGGATGATCGGTTCCATGGCTTCCCTCTGTGATATCTCTTGAGCAGGTCAATCTCGGCTTCCTCTGCCAGGATTTACCAATCGTGCAATCGGCGTGGGTCTCCCTGGGGAAGGCAGGCATCGTAGAGATCATAATTCAGCCCATCCTTGAAGTGGCTAAGCAGGATGTCTTCCAGCCAATTTAGCTTACTAGCAATAGCTCGGAACTCCTGGGTGTACTGGGCTACTGGGCACCTGCCTTGCTTCACCGTCTTAATCTTCACACAGGCCTTCCAGTCTGCCAACGGGTCCTTGAATTGCCGTCTAAGGGAGAACATGAATTGGTTGAAGTTCTGGAGCTTGGGGGAGTTGGAGTTGTGTAGGTCCACCACCCAGTCAGCTGCCACACCATCCAGGACCACCTGTATGATGTGGATCCGAGCCTTGTCGGTTTGGATGTCTTGGCCATATTCTTCCATGTAGTTGAGGTTAAAAAGAACTCCAGGTGCCGTGGCTCTCCCCAAAACCTCACGTCCAGCGGCGGGAACTTCTGGATGGATCAATGTCCATATTGTCATCTGTGGCATTGTCCATCTCAATCAGCAGCTGCTGTGCGGTGGGGAGTGGGGGCTGGCCCCATGACAGCTGCGGTCTCGGCTGCCCCACCTGATGTTCCCGGGGTTTCAGTGTCGGACTCCCCCTTGGTGTCTCTTGTGCTGCAGTTCACGGTAACAGTACGGCTCAAGCTTTTCATCCTTGAGGGAGATAAGGGTTGATTTCATTAGGTCAATCGACTGCTCCCTGCGATCATCCTCACCTTCGCTGAGGTGTAGTGATCTCTCCATCTCTTGTTTCCATCCCGGTTGGTGGCTATCCCGCCTCACCGTCACCTTTCTCAAATTTTTCTCCCACTCATCTTTCTTGCCTATGCCCATGGACCAGCGAGGTATACGGCTGTGAATCTCCACTACTTCTTCCTCCGAGGTATAGGACATCCCAGAGTCGGACAGCTGGCAGGGTTCCAACTGAAGGAGGGCTCCCCTTTCGGGGTGGCTTCCTCCTTCTCCACATCATTGTCTGATATGGTAGATGTTGCAATGTCCCCAAGCAAGGTCCGTCCTTCCGGGTTGACCACTATTGCAGATCCTGTCTAATGTCAGGACCCACCTCAACACCTCATCCCAAGAAAGCAGAACTCATGAAAGCAGGCTCTTCCAAAAGGAACTTTTATTAGGAGAAGTTGATGGCAGGCATACTAGACAGGATCTGAGGGATTCCTTTACAGATCAATAGGTTAAAGTATCCCCAAGCAAACCCCACCCCATAGTTCATCCGAATGGTTCAAACTGGCGAATCCCTAGGTGTTAAGTCCATCGTGGGAAAGGGGAGATAACATCGGTCTGGCTCTGGTCGTAGCAGTGATGTTTAAACGGCTCTTCGCACCTTCTCTTGAGAGCAGAGAGATAAGCTCGGCTCCGTAGGTTGTATTTCTTTCTCACCCCCCCCCCCCGTTTTGCTAGCTGACAGGTTAGGGAAACGAAAGTTCAGAGAGAGACACAGTGTAGGAACATGAAGTGTTACATTATAGCAATAAAGGAAGCTAGGGCAAAGTGTTACATTGTAGCAAGAGGGAAAGAAGGCAGGAAAGCAAAGTGCCACATTGTAGCGAAGAAGGAAGCTAAGGCAATAAACCCGCGCTCCGTCCCCCCTCCCCTCTAGGAGTATGGCAGAACCCAGGGAGAGGAGAGAATGGAATCGGGAAGCGATAAAAAGAGAGGCAGGGAAGTATGAAATATGATAGATATGGGTTCTAACAATTTGTTAACATTTCTTTTCAAACAGAACCATGAAGCTGAAAGCCAAATATCAAATTGTGTAGAAAGTATGTTAACATGAACTTTGCAATTTAAGCCTGAGAGTGATTTTATAAATTCAGGTGTTAGCTCTGGAAATTGTTCACTGGGGATTTTAAAGTGCTTTAATTTTCTTCAGGTTTAATTAGGCTGTGTACACACAATTCTATCTTAACTAGGATATTGATGAACATTGAAATGCTGTAGCTAAGAACATGATGCATTAGTGTTTATTCACCTTTTGTACTACTAGTGAGGGCTATAGCTTATTCCAGGGGCGTAGTAAGGAAGGATAAGTTGGGAGAAGCACAAGTTAAACACCTTACTACAAGGATCAGCATATTAAAAGCTCTCATTAGCTACTTTCCCGATTGTCCATAAAACATCTGAGAAAATGTACAGCTTGGTAGGCTGTACACACATTTTTCTCATGCTGAGTAAAAACACAGTATGGGTCCAATTTGCTTCCAGGTTGTCAAACTTTTTGTTCATATATTTTAAGCTTCATATGAGGTGTAGGGACTTTTCAAAATGCTCACTTAGTTTTCAGTTTGAGCTGCTTTCCCTGTTTTCATGTTTCTGATGCTGAAGAGTGTTACTGAATGTGCAGTTGGCTGTCAATCTTGTCTGTGTCACATGTAATATGATGAAGTCTGCCTAGGACTTAGATGGGAGATACTAGGAAGTACTAAGGGTGTAGGCTAGATTGGGAAGTCAAAAATATCTTGCAAGAAGACAATGGCAAACCAGTTATATATCCCTGGTAAGAAAACTGCTTGATTTTATTGAATTTAAAATTCATATGTCAGGTAGATTACAATTAACAAAAATAGCAAGCATAAAAAAATTAAAACAGATAGATGAAAATTGAGGTAAAATCAAAATAAGTATTATTAAAATCAAAATTATTTCCACTAACAATTAAAAAAAATAGATGAGTCCTTATCCTTTTCCTAAAATACTTAGAGAGAGGGGCCAAAGATATTTCTTGAACAGTATATTCCATAGTAGAAGGACCAGGCAGAAGGACCTGTGGCACATAGTTACTGATAGAAGATAATATTTGTAGCTCAGGGTTGAACTGTGGGTTTCTCTCTGATCTTGGTTGTTTTCTTGTGGACTTTTCATTACCAAACTAGGTAGCATCATCAGAGCTAGATGAGGACATCAAGTGCATGTAGAAAGACAGTTGGATTTGTTTCCAAAAAGGACAAAGCAGCATGCAAACAGTCTGCAAATAAGGAAGATTCTCTAAACTTCTATTCAAATGAGATAAATAAGTTATCACAGCTATTGTGAATGGTTATTAGTGGTGGTTGTTTCTCTTGGCTGCATTTTATTTTATTTTATTATTTCCTTTTATTTTTATTTTATTTCTATAGCTGCCCATCTCAACAAGCGACTGTGAGTAGTGCATATCATGACATAAAAACAATTAAAACTTTTAAGACAATTAAAGCATGCAAAATAAATATATATGGCACCAAGTAAAACTGTTACTATGGATGTTAATACAATTCATGTTATTTATATTTTTGTTATATTGTTTTTTAATCTGTTTTTAATTATAGGAACCTATCCAAAATCAAGCACTTATGATGGGTAACCATATAAATTAAACAAAACAAAATACAATTTCTGAGAGGATCTAATTGCTGAGTTTTGGACTTTACTATTGAGGGGATTTTATCATGGAGGATATGTTAACTGTTTGCCAAGTCAGGATTTATTAATGATATATTATTATTATGCATGTTTTTATACGATATTTTATTATGGTAAACCACCTGGAGACAATTATTGCTCTTAAATAATCTGGACATAATTAGATTACTTTAGAATAAATAAGTGAATTATTGTAGAAAAGTTTTATTGATTTTCAAAAATATTGTAAGATGATAAAAACAAAACTCATAAACAAGTTCAAAGAAGAAAATTTACAGTTAAGAAAAAGTTTGGAATATGTAGAACCTTTTAAATAAAAAAACAACTTGTGAGAATTATTTGTTCTACTGTAAATATATTTGGATTAGGAATTCAAAAACTGCTGTGAGTGAAATTTATTTTTTAAAAATACATTTAATTAGTTAATAATATACAAAATAGCTCATTATTATCAGTTTACAACCACTAAGACAATATTGCCTGTTCTTTGGAAATCCAATCACTCTTTTATACACTACTTGCTAATTGAATATTCTTGCACTATGTAATGCTCAAATACTTAGTAAGAATAAACAAGGAAGAGGGATTCATTGAAGTGTTTTAACTATACTTGAGTAATCTTAGTTGAACTCAATTTTGTATCCAATTTATATTTTTTTAAGCTTTTATTTGCTTTCAAATTCAACTAATTCAACTAATTGATAGAATTAGTTGGAATAGAAACAATAAGTTCCAATAGAAGGAGAAGTGTCTTTGAATTAATCCTAAATCGGACTTCAATTATAATTTCCTATCTTAGGTTCCAAGATTTTTAAGTAATATAATGCATACAATTATATCTATCTGTTGGTTGTTTTATTTTATTTTTACTTCAGTTTAAGTGCAGGAAAATTTATAGTTCTCAAGGGTATGGAGCACTAAAAGCTTGATTATTTCTTTTCCCAGGGGTGATTAAAATTGCCCCAGTACATTTATTAAAGGCAAGAATAAAAGTTCACACTTGTATTGGAGAGATTTATTTTCTTCACTACCAGCAATTGGGCTAAGGTTAAAAAAGTTTTAATTTGCACACCACATATAAAATATAAGGTATAGACTAAGAGAACTTCCCTAGTAGCAGTCGTTTTGAATGGGAATTGGTTATCTTGAATTGATTACTTTAGGAATCTCTTCCCTTCATTGCACAAACCTGTCAGCCAAGAGTGGTTTATCCTGGAGTCAGGCTATTAGTTCCAATGCATTTAGGCCAAGTTAAAATTTCAAAATGCTAGAGACCCATGTCATTAGCACACTTCGATGCATTACCATACAAGAAGTGAAATATAGGAAAATTCCAAATGAGCAACTTTGTATATATACTGAGGCTCATCATTTTAGCAATTTTACCCATTTTTTGTGTATGTTGGGTCTCTGGTTTGATTTGTATATCTGTGGTTTTGTTTTTTGTTTTTTAAAAAACTTTTATTAATTTTCCAGTTTTACATCCAAGTATTTAGAAAGCAGCATGGTGATCAATAGTCCAGTAACAAGATCTTTTGAACATGTCTCAGGTTACATCATCAAAAATTCCCTCTCTATTTCCCTTGATTATTATATCACATTCAAATTAATACATTTCTAATTATAACTCGATCAATTAAGGCATTTATCAATATATTTTAACTTATACATATCCGTGTTCTGTTTTTAAATTTTACCTATTTTCAATTACAATGTTCCAATTTAGCCTTTAATATCCATAATATTTAGATTTCGAGTAACCCAAATTTCCCTTATTTCATTACAACATAATTGTCATATCTAAAATACACATATTGTTTACTTAAATATATTCTTACTTTATTTCACAAATATATTTGGACTTCCGGTGGCAATCGCGGCGCCGATGGCGGCTTTTCTCTGAGCCGTCTGCCCCGAGGACGCGTCAAAGCTGCAGGAACAGCACGCAACAGCTGTTCTGCGGCTCGGAATCCCCCTCCCCGGGCAAAGAGGGGGGTGAGCTTCCAAGATAGGGGTAGAGTTCCCTAGCCCTCATAATTCTTCTTTTGTGAGGACTAAGGTGTGAACTCCCCCGGAGTCTGGGATTTTCTCCGCTCCTCGGGCTGCCTTTGTTCTCCGAACGAACCTCTGCCGTTTAAAGAGACTGTGAGTAGAAATTATAAGCAGACAGAGCTAACCAGGAGGATTGGGCTTTGAATAAATTGTGACTTTAACTCAGGAAACAAATAAGTATCTTCTTCACTTTTTGTCTAAAATAGAAGAAGAAGGAATATGGCTGCGGAAGGGCATTTTCTTTTTTGATAGAAGATATAAGAGACTTTCACTTTCTTGGATATAGAAGAAATATTGTAATGGATTTGCTTCTTTGTTGCTTATTGGGTGGGCAAGCTTCCTGCCTCCTTTTATACACTTAGTATTTGTTGCTTTTACAAGACTTTATAATACTTTAAAGAGGAAAAATAAAAATAAAAATATAAGATAGAAGAAAGAGAAAAGAAAAATGGCTTCAAAATGTACGGGAACTTCCGTTCCTCAGAAAGGCACGATCTCCTCCCCAGCAGTTCAAACCCCACAGCAGCCCAAAGCTAAGACTCCTCCGCCTTCTCCCCCAATTCCGGTATTTACACTGAAAGAATTACAGGATGCTTTGAAGGACAATGCAATGCAATTACAGGATGCGTTGAAGGATAATGTAAGACAGATCAGAATAGAGACAGAGGAACTTCTGGAAAAGAAAAATGCAGACATGAGAGATGACATACTGTTTGCGCTTCAAGGCTTGGCAGTCCATGTAGAACGTATAGACGAACGGGTGGATGAAGTGGAGGAACATGTTGAAAGTCTGGAATTTAGACTGGGAAAAGTGGAGGAGAACGTGCATTTAACTCAAAATGAGGTTATTATGTCACAATATAGAGAAATGGAATATGCTTTGAGAATAAGGGGATTGAAGGAAAATGCTCAAGAAAATTTGGAGGAAGAGATTGCAGCAGATTTGGCTTTGGTTTTTGTCCTGTCAACCTGAAGAAATTATGAGAGAAATGGAAAAGGTTTTCAGAGTTAATTCATGGGTTGCAAGACAGAGAAATCTTCCAAGAGATGTTGTAATCTATTTTTCTAGAAGATCAATCCGTAATGAAATTATTCAAGCCTTTTATAAGCAGAGATTTCAAATTATGGCACAAGATGTTATAATTTTAAAGGAGATACCATCCAAAATACTTAGAAGAAGGAAGGATTTCGCCTTTC
>NW_015387598.1:165070-166214 GCF_001527695.2 Protobothrops mucrosquamatus
ATGGCAAGGTTTCTGACATGGAATGTTAATGGCTTGAATTCTCCACAGAAAAGAAAAAAGATATTTCATTATTTGAAAAAACATAAAAACGATGTTGTATGTTTACAAGAAACTCACATTACAGCAAAGGATCAAAAATATTTGATTAATTCACGGTTGGGAATATATTTTATGGCACCTGCGCCACAGAAAAGAGGCGGGGTAGTTATCTATGTGAGGAAAGAGTTTCTGCCCAAATTAATTGATTTTGATCCAGAAGGAAGATATGTGTTTATTGAAATATTATTGAATGGAAATAAATGTCTTATTATTGGATTATATGCTCCAAATCAACAACAGAAACAGTTTTATAAATTGGTACATCGGAAATTAAATCAACTGGATTACAAATCAGTTATTATGATGGGAGACTGGAATGGAGTTTTAGATTCACGAAGAGACAAGAAAGGTTCCTGTAAAGCTTTTAGTTCTATACTGCCTAAAACCTTTTTTGATTTGAAGGATGAATTGGAATTAAAAGATATTTGGCAAGAACGAAATATGGAAGAAAGAGATTTCACTTTTTTTTCGGATAGGCATCAATCTTATTCTAGAATTGATTTTTTTTTTAAATTACTAATGATTTCTTTTCTAGGGTGAAGAATATTAAGATCTTTTCTAGGACATTGTCAGATCATAGTCCTGTATGGATGGAATTATTTGCTGAAGAGGGGAATAGAAGAACTTGGAGACTGAATGAAAATTTATTTAGATATGACACAAACGTGCAGAAATGTAGAGACCAATTGAAAGAATTTTTTTGTTGAACATGCATAAAGACACTTCGACTTCAATAGTTTGGGACGCTAGTAAAGCGTATATGAGAGGCATTTTGATTTATATGAACAATGTTTATAGGCGTAAACAGATGCAAAAACGAAAAGAGTTAGAAGATGAGATTAAATGAAAAGAAAAGGCTTTTATTTCAAATCCACTGGATAATAATTTAAAAGTATCTATAACTGTGCTTAGGGAGCAATTTAATATGTTAATAGCAGATCAGACTGCAACTAGTTTAAGGTACATGAAATATAATACATTTTGTAATGCAAATAAACCTGGAAGATGGTTGGCCTACCAACTACGAAAGAAGCAGAAGTCAAGA
>NW_015387598.1:169698-172559 GCF_001527695.2 Protobothrops mucrosquamatus
AATATTTTAGTCTTATTGCTATTTACCTTAAAACCAGAAACTTTCCCATATTGTGCAATAATTTCAACCAAATCAATTACCGAATCTATTGGCTGGGTTAATGTTAACACCAAATCATCAGCAAAAGCTCTTAACCTATAATCATTCTTATTAACCTTTATTCCCTTTATTATAGAAGACTCACGAATTTTAATTAATACGTCTGCTGGAGCCGCAATCGCAAACCGGAAGCCCCTATATTTGTGGTTTTTGATCACAATAATAAAATTTCCTCTGTTGATGGTACACAGAGGTCTTGCTTATTTAGCTATAACTATAATAGCAATGCAATACAATATAATACAATAATAACATAAATTAAATAACAATACAATACAATAGCAGTAACTGCGGCAGGAATCTTGGAGTCCTAGTGGACATATGAGTTAAATATGAGCCAGCAGTGTACAGCAGTTGCCAAAAAAGCCAATGCAATCCTAGGCTGAATTAACAGACAGATAGGATCAAGATCATGTGAAGTGTTAGTACCGCTTTATAAGGCCTTGGTAAGACCACATTTAGAATATTGCATATAGTTTTGGTCACCATAATATAAAAAAGATGTTGAGACTGGAAAGAGTGCAGAGAAGAGCAACGAAGGGGGCTGGAGGTTAAAACATATGAACTGTTGCAGGAACTGGCTATGTCTAGTTTAATGAAAAAAGGACTAGGGGTGACATGATAACTGTTCCAATATCTGAGGGGCTGCCACAAAAAAAGGGGATCAACCTATTTTCCAAAGCACCTGAAGGCAGGACAAGAAGCAACGGATGGAAACTAACCAAGGAGAGAAGCAACCTAGAACTAAGGAGAAATTTCCTGACAGTGAAAACAATCAACCAGTGGAACAATTTGCCTTGAGAAATGGGTGCTCCATCACTGGAGGCTTTTAAGAAGAGACTAGACAGCCATTTGTCTAAAATAGTATGCAGTCTCCTGCTCGAGCAGGAGGTTGAACTAGAAAACCTCCAAGGTTCCTTCCAACTCTGGAAGCTGAAATAGAGTATGGCTTCATTTACAGCTTTGTAGAGTGCTAGCCAGACTTTAAAAACTGGGCAAGGTAATTTTTATCTTGTCTCTTTTAGTCTGGGATTCCTGACTTTTTCTCACTCTTACTACATGCCCTGCATGTTCTTTGGGCTACCATTAGTTAAATGAAATACCCACTTGAATGGATTTTTTTCATTATCAATCCCTTTTTTCTTTATAATTTATATCGCTGAATTCTGTCAGACCTTGTCTAATTTCTTATGAGAAAACCATAATGGGTGTTATTCAAACCACACCAAGGTGCTTTTTCATGCTCTCTCAGCTTTGTCGTTTGTTTGTGGATGTTACATTAACCAACCATGTAATACCAGTGCAAAGACTCTCATGTATCTATTTTTTTTTAAAAAAAAAGTAATTATTTTTTTATATCTATCATTCTGTGGATATTCTACAATTTTATAAGCTGTCTTAAAAACTATAACTGCAGTGGAAAATGAGGTAGAAATGTTCAAAAATTATTACTAATTTGAAAAAGATTGAGAGAGATGCAGTACTTGAGTAAAGGCATTAAGAGAGGTTATTAATATGAATCTCTGTCTTGGAAGTGAATTTTTACAAAAGTAGTGAAATTCTAAACTCAAAATGTTGTTGTAATAGGAGACTTAATGGCACTAGATATCTTCCACATTTATGATCATCTTATGCAAATATTATTCTGCTTTTGTACACATAGTGCTTGTATTTGGAGTGTGCAGTTTGGGGATTTTTTTGAATGTGTGGCTTTTGCTTGAAGAATGGGTGGCAGCTCTGGCTACAAGAGCTTTTGTACATCTTTATGCTTTGTGCCAATTGCATCTGTTCCTGGACCAAGGTGCTCTCTTCACAGTGCCTCATGAATCATGGATTACTATACAATGCTTTATATAACTACAATTGAAGAGCATCTGGAAGATGCAGTTGGTTCAAAAAGCAGGACAGGCAGTTATGAGCATCTTTAACCCACAGATACCATACAACAATTGGTTGACAGTATGCTTCTAGGTTCAATTCAAAATGTTTACAGATACCCATAAAGCCCTTCACTGCGTGCATCTGGATTATTTGAGGGACTGTCTCCAATTTATTCTCGTCAGATTTAGCAGGAGAGGCATGCTAGTGTTTGGCTTCTAATTAAACAGTGCTCCATGTGAGGATCCAGTGAGAGATCCACTGTGGTGATGCCACCTGCTCCTTAGATCAAAGGTCCCCAACCTTTTGGGCACCAGGGACCAGATCCGTGGAGAAAAGTTTTTCCGCAGACCAGAGAGTGTGTGGTTTTGTGTGCTGCCTGCATCTCACGGATGGGGCTTTGCTTGTTTGTGCGTACCGGTTGCGGGCATGCCGCAGCCCAGTACTGGTCCATGGCCAATGGGTTGGGGACCCCTGCCTTAGATCATCAGCCCCTCTGGAGATTGGATTATCCCTGACCTTGTTGGTCTTTCATAAGGCTTTAAAGCTGTGGCTGTATCGGGTTGGTAAATGTCGCAGTGTCCATGAGATGGTTATGTTGATGGGCGGTTGTGGTTTATCTCAGCTGCCAGTTATGAACTAATTGTTTTGGTCTTTACTATGTTGGATTTTAATCAATGTAAAAATTGTGTAATCACTGTTGATCCATCTTCACGATGATATGAAAAGCCATATAAAATAAAATAAATATAAATAAATAAGAAAACAACCTGGGAATGAGTTCAAGCAGTCAGGCTGAGCCTTCTGATAGATTTGGCTGCCTCGTTATTTCCAGAAGATATGTTTCCTTTTCAAAGCTTTTAAGTGTTTTACACTGTTATAAT
>NW_015387598.1:172959-198756 GCF_001527695.2 Protobothrops mucrosquamatus
ATAATGCTTTATTGATTTTTCTATGTGAAGATTATATAGAATTACCATTAGATCACAGCTATTTTCTGTTTCAAATCAAGCAAACATAGTTTACCCCTTTTGTTCTGTGTTTTTCCCCCTCACTTGTGCCTGATATTTTAAAAGAAACAGATTATTGATATACTATACACGTTATATTTTTCTACTCATTTTTTCTCTGCCAAACTGAATGTAAAAGAAACCAAGAAAAAGCCATCATTGTCATGTTAAATTGTTGGTTCGTCCACAAGCTAGATGGAAGTACAAAAGGCAACTGATAAATATTAATAAATGTCAAGTCGAAAATGGAGCTTGTTTTAAAATATCAAAAACAATCCCTTTGAAGAAAATTGGTAGTTATTTTCTTTCATTATTTTAACATTAGCTAACAGTGGTCAAGTGTATGTGGAAATTGATAATCATACAGGAAAAAAACACAGTTTTCTATGTACAGATATCCTATAATCAACACATATAAGATGACATATTAATGGCCTTTAATTATTCCTGCAAGACTTATAAGTATGTAATTTTGCAGGTGCAAAAGTAGTAATTAGGAAGATAAGTAACATAAGTAATTTGATATGAAATTAATATGTATATTTTGATTGAATAAGCACAAATTTGGCATATTCCCTAAGGAGCTAATGTTCTGAAAACATTTATTCAGAATTCTAACAATTAATGTATCTTAATTGTTAGGGATTTCAAGGAACCTAAATCATTAAAATTCCACTGACGTGGCAGAGCAGAAGGAAGCTATAATTCCACAAGAGTGATACATATGAACTAGGAACTGACTTCATTAGAATCAGTGAAAAATTCATCAGTTTCCAAGAGGACTAAGTTAGAGAGGGCACTGCATTTTAAAGCATACAGAAATACATTCCAATGAAGTAATTACCTGGGATTATTTACTGGACCAAATTAACTACTTACTTATGCTGATAAACTGCTCCCAATTTCTGTAGTTCCAAATCAGTTAAAATTAGAAATAATGTCAAATAGGTTCCACTGGGCTTGGTTTAAAATTAATTTATCTTCCTGGCTTTTTAAGAAATATTTGAAAAAAAGCTGTTCTAGACACTTAAAGTACCTTTCCTTTCTCTTTTTCCATCTTGAAAGATGGAAGAATGAAAACTACAGGAAGAGCTGGGGATAACAGAGGCTTGATCCTTACATTTCTTAACATCACTTGACTTTCCATGAATTTTGGAAATGTCCTTGTCACCAAAAGTCTGGGAGTCGAGATATCAATTGTGCAAATCAATCATGCCCAACTTAATCTATTGATATAAGAGAATTTAAAGTATACAATTCCCATGAAGCTATGTTAGTTTATAGCTGAGACCTGTTCTATCATGAGAGTTCTTCAATGCTGCAGCCCATCCAAATTGTAGTATGTGGGCTGAATTTATATTACATATCTATATGTTTGGAGTGGGATGGGATGGGGTGTGGTGGAAGGTCAATGCCAAAATATATTGTTCTAAAGTCCTATTTACAAATCCTATTTACACCACTATTAATGCCATAGCTGAGTATGTCTGTAGGACACGGCTGTCAAACTTCATCATATCACATGACGTATCGTGATGTATTGAGACGTTTTTTGCCTTTGCGTAGTTGGGGTGGGCATGGCTGGCACGTCACAAATCCGGCCTGCAGGCCACCAGTTTGATACTCTTGCTGTAGGACATGACCAAGCTGAGCCCGAGGGAGGGGTCAAACGTGTCATCAGTCTGCAGTCCCTTTGTACTCACAAAAGATCTAAGTCTAGCCCACCTTGAATTTCACTGATTCTTATCTACTGCCCATTTCCTTTGACTGCTAGTAGTTCAGATTTTTGTAGAGAGCATGCATTTGCAATAAACCTTTATATTCATTTTAAACAGCCTGGCCTTCCTGATTTCCCTGTGCTTGACAATGACCTCAGAATTGTACCTAACAATTAAAATGTATTATATTATCACGGCATCCCTAACCAATAGGACATTTTTTTCCAAGTACAATATTTTTATTTAGCAGAAATGTCCCAATAGGGCAGGCTTGAAATACTTTCATGACAAAAGATTGATTACTTCATTCTTTAAACTATGTCCCCAAATTAAAATGAAATACCTCTTCAAGAACATCAGCAAGCTTACTAAGTATCTCTTCAGGGAGGCTCTGGAATGTTGGGACACTGTAAGAGAAAGATGAAACCTCGTGTGAATTGATGTAATTGTAAATTTTTATTTCTTGAGAAATAAAAAAATAAAATAAACCTGTAGAACATATAAGTCCATTTTTAACACAAATGCTCTAAGAAGACTTCATATAGGTAGTCCTCGACTTACAGCCATTCATTTAGTGTCCATTTGAAGTTACGATGAAAAAAGTGACTTATGACCCTTTTTCATACTTACGACTATTGTAGCATCCCCAATGATTATGTAATCAAAATTTAGATGCTTGGCAACTGGCATGTATTTGTGATGGTTGCAGTGTTTCAAGGTCATCCAATGACCTTTTGTGACCTTCCGACAAGCAAAGTCAATGGGGACGCCAGATTCACTTATCAACCATGTTAGTGACTTAAAACTTCAGTGATAAATTTAACAAGTATTGGAAGAAAGGTTGTAAAGTAGAGCAAAACTCACTTAACAACTTAACAACTGTGTTGCTTAGCAACCAAAATTTTGGGCTTAATTGTGGTCGTAAGTCGAGGACCACCTATATTTAACAATATTTTGATTGCAATAAAAACAATAAAAACACACAATTCTAAAGAGTCAAAAAAACATTTTGTGTTTGCTCTCAATATTATTTCTACCATATGTATTTAAGGGAGACAATATACTAGACTTCGTATTATGTAAGATCATTCACTGTGGCTTGCCACTTTCCCATTGTGATTTTTTACTAGCATTCAGAATGGAAATAGAGATGCACCTTATAATGTTCATATATAAGGCAGGGGATCCTAAAAAACAGAGAAAGGGGAAACAACTTGATAGATGCATACCACTTTTGATGCTTCCCTGTGAGGTTCTAGACATGAAATATTAATCCTAAATGTAGAATACTAAAATGACTTATACTGTATTTAAAACTGCTTCAGAGTTAACATATCCTAACCATTCAAATGTTTGTTCAACCTTATCATCAGTTTTCTTATCATAATCTGGAAATTTTCTAAACATTGTTTGTCTTACTGTGACAAGCTATACAATTTTGTTTTTTGCTGAATTAAAAAATTTACATCAAATTCTTTCGGCAATAGAGACACAAAATATTAACCTAATACATACAATGCACATGATATTTTAATATTATTTAATAAATGTCAGCTACATTTCTACTGAATTATGATTGATCTAAAAGTTTACAGATAACTTTTTTAGAAGTTTTTCAAATTTAAATGTTAAAAAACTTAAACTTTTAAAGATCTTTAAAAAAAATTTAAGCCCATTATAAATTGCACCAGTGCATGTATAAAATCTCTTCAGTATTGAATAAAATGCTAAGATATTTATTTCAACTTGGTGAATATTTCCAACAATAACATATCAGATCTATTGCATGACAAGCAAAAGATATAAAGAAGGAGATCATCAATGTTCAACTGCATTTGTAGATTATTCATGTAAGTTCCACTGTCCATTTAGAGAAATCAAGTACATTTAATGAAAGAATGCAGTACTATTTACTATCTGCATTGGTTATTTTCATCTTATGTTGCTCTGAATAATAAAGTTATAATTAACAGAATTTAAGCAGATTAACTCACAGCATTCCATTGGACATGGAACAATATTTCTATTTTTCTTAATAGACAAGGACAGTACATCTGCTATGGTGATACATATATGATGCAACCTGAATTGCAACATCGTGATAAAAGATTACATTTTTCTACTTATTTCTTACTGTCAGATAAAACCATAAAAATCATAGGGTTTCTTTTGGAGATAACACAAATTGTTTTCTCTCTTGTGTTTCCACTTCCTTAGTTTTCTTCTGAGGCATATGTGATAAAACTACCAGAATGATGTAAAAATATGTATGTGTGTGTGTTTTATGCAGACTTCCCTTTGATTTATCTCAATCAATTCCTTAATTGGGCATTTAAAACTTAAAACGTTTTAATTTTAGTACTGAATGCTTAGTGTATGGAACAAATTAAGTTCACACGTAAGTAGGGAAAATGGCAGGGTGGTAGTGATGGGAGGAATGTTTGAAGTGTTATTTCAGCCAGAAAGCAGATAAATAGGCAATTAGAAATGTTGACAAAGCATCAATCCAAATAAATAATACATCAGAGATTACAAAAGTAATAGCGTGGTAAACAGAAAGCTTCTAATAAGCATTACTGACAATACAAAGAGGCTGAATATGCTCCAAAATGAGTAGAAAGGAGCAAAACTTGCATATTTGTAGAAAATGCATAAAATTAAACATCCATACTAAATAAAAATGAACATGAGTTATATTTATTTAATTATTTATTGAAAACATTTACAGAGCCCTCCATTTTATACCAAATTCTGGGTCTCTTCCAATTGAGTTTCAAAACAATAGCAATATCAATAATGAAACAATATAAAAAACTATATTAAAACCATAAACATTAGTTAAGTTTCTGACATGCAGTCATCTCATCCTATCACAGTGCTTGGGGGGCAAACCAGGTCATTAATGATTTTTGGAAGGCCTGTCAAACTTCAGAGTGTTCCAGTAATCCAACACAATAATTTGTCACCAAGAAGGAGTAATCAAACCTGTCCTTCCAAACTTGTGTTGGGATATCACTGCATGTATGATACACAACTATTTAAAGTGTGGATATTTATAAATATTTATAAATGTCTTCTTAATTAAGATCTAGTTAAGGCAGTACCAATTATCACTCAGTATTTATTTATTACCTTATCTTTACATTATCTTGTATGTCTGTGTGTCTATGGGTACAATTTTTGAATTAGAATTCTTGATAAACAACACATAAACATTTGGTCATACTCAACACATTGGCCTTATCACAAGTAAATTTATTATTCCTGGATATATCTTTGTCTCTGTGTGTGAACCCATTTTAAAGAACCTAGAATGCCTCTTAGATTCCTTTTAAAAGATAGTTGTTAAGTAAATAACCTCAAAACAGAAATGATTTGTGGTCATTGTCATTGTTATAAAATGATAGCCTCAGCATCTGGATCTGCAGATTTCTACATGGCAACACTAGTTTCTAAGAGTGATGTTGCTCCTAACAAGATAATACAGTTTATCGTCAGGGACGTCTGGATGGATAGCTTCTTCATTACTCAAGGGAGTTAAAAACACTGAATCCTGGCAGCAGAAACCAATAAACTTTATGGCCTTTGGCAATCTACTTGTCCTACAATTGCTTTTCAAAAGAGATGGAAAGGATGGGAATGCAACTTAGATAGAATTTTCTATCCCAGAAGTCTATGTTAAATGTAAATAATTACTTCAGCATGCTTGACTCAAGTAAGTTTAGACTCATATATTTACTGTCAGAATCCAATTATATTTCATTTTTATCTACCTACTCTGAAAAAAAAACCAATTCTTACTCTATTCTGGATTCTGTCATACTACGAAAAGGGAGGAGGGTAAGCATGGGGATTTTACGACTCTCACTTCCTTCCTTAACTACAAAGTGACCATTTGTTGATTCTCTTCGGGAGAACTAACCATAACAATATGGCCATCGCCTTTCATCTTATTCTCTCTGAAATTCTCCCCTTTGCTGGCAGTAAGGAAAAAGGGGTGGGGAATGCAACGCCTGGGATCTGGGAAAAGAGAGGATGAGTGATCGTGCCGACGGAGTGGACTGACGGATTGAATCGCCTGGAAGAACTGTGGGGTGGGGGCTGCTTGGGAACATTTTAAAACATTGAATGGTGGGAGAGGATTCCCCAGATCCTGTCTAGCATGCCTGCAATCAGCTTCTCTTAATAAAGATCCCTGTTGGAAAATACATTCTAAGAGTTCTGTCTTCTTAAGATGTAAATTAAGGTGGGTCTTTACATTTACCCTATGTTAATGTGTTAAAGGGAGTGCTTGCCTTCAAATGGCTTCTTTTTAATGTGCCTCTTAATAAATCTTTTTATTGTTAAAAATGTCTTAGAAAATTATATATAAAGATGATGTAATTTGTATGCACAATTATTCTAAGCCATAAGGATGAAACTCAACAGAAATGCTAACAACTCTTATGGACAGCACCTAAGTATTCTTCTACTATATATCCCAGCATATTTTCCTTTTGGGCTAATGAGTCTGAAAGCAAGATATGGATAATGACTATACATAAATTAATTATAGGAGTGATTTTCCCTTTTGGAACTTAATAATACCATTTAAATTGGGAGGGGAATTCATGGAAAAAACACTACCATACAGAACATAAACATGGCTTTCAGAAATTATTTATTTATCTTTTATGCAAAGACCATAACTACAGGGTTACAAGTCAATAAGAATTTCATTAAAAGAAAAGAGAAACTACCATTGTTTGAACTGGCATCAGAGCTTAAAATACTACCCAGTATTGATAAAGGATAATATGTGTGACTCGGTTGAAATGAGAGGTTCTTGGTGCACCAACAACATAAGCACTATGATGTTATCTGGTTTGGATAATGAAACATCTGCAAGAAAACAACCAAGATCAGAGAGCGTCAATGACCCCTCATACTATCCAGTATTGTAAAACGTCATGTCCCCGTTGCTTTCAATAGGAAAAGGAAGTGCTTAATATTGACAGATCTATGATCTTAATTTTTGCTTCATGCATCATCTCTTTTACTGAATTCTACAGTAAATTTTACAGTACTTAAAACCATTTGCAGGAAATGGCAATGATGTGATACATGACTCCCATGTGACATTCATGTATAACAGATTTCACTCTGACTTCCAATTATTCAATTTACTTCTGATGTTCTTTATATGTTTTCTTTCTTTTTTACCCAGGCTAAAGAGATTTGTTAAAAGGGGGTTTAAAGTATAATCTCCTAATACCTACTTGGAAAAAAATTCTGTTGACTAAATGTAGCAAATTCAACAACGGTTCTTTTTTCAAATGGAGTATCAGCAGTATAATTTCAGAATTACTTGGTAGGTTTTAAAATTGTCTTATGCTTATTAATAACATATGCTAGTATCGAATAAAATTTGATCCAAAGTATTAAACACAAAACAAATACATTATAAAATATCTTAAAGGCAAAGCATGAACTACATAAACGTCTATGGAGATTCTCAGTCATCCAGGTCATTGTTTTACCAAAGGTGCTTTTAGAAGAGGCAACTGGACTTTCTTGTTTTTCTTTGAAGATGTTTTGCTTCTCATCCAAGAAGCTTCTTCAGCTCTGATTGGATGGTGGGAAATGGAACGATCTTAAAATCTTGAAACTGGAGAAGAAAATTCCAGATTCATGAGCTGTCGTGAGTAGCCACCTACTTCTAACATTCGGTGGGCCAAAAAGCTACTATGTTCCCTTTGAAACAAATCAGAAGACTGATAGCACAATTAACAGATTTTATTAAAAGGCAAAGGCTCACTGCATTCAGCCCTTATACTTTTTTGCCACTATTGTCTAATACGGTTCTCCTTCTTTTTTACCTTGACACAATATTTACCCATAAACATTATAAGCCAAGTCTTTCCTCTTGAGGTAACACATGTCCTTTATTATAAATTGTATTGCAAAGAATGTGTGTTCTATGTTATACCCTTATATTTTTAGTGTGTTCATAATACACCACAAAAATAATCCAGGAAAAGCGAATTCTAAGATGTCAGCTTTTTACACAGGAATTTTGATGTGTTAATTTTCTGCCTTTGTTTTGTTATATTTATTTAAAACTATAAACATTAAAATTGTATTGTAATGAATGTGTGCTCTATGTTATACCCTTATATTTTTAGTGTGTTCATAATAACATTTTGTCTGTCTGTCTACCTAACTACTTAACTACCTAATTTTCCTAACTTGCTATTAATGATTCGCAAAGAATAAAGCTGTATCCTAAAAACTTCAAGGAAGAGTTAGATTCTTGTTTTGTTTTGTTTTGTTTTACTTTATTTGAGAAACAACAAACAGCTGTATACAAAAAGCAACTAAAATTAAATTAAAAATTACCATAGGGTGTTATGCTGAAATTCACCTGTGCAGAAGATAGTAATATTCTAATTATTTTTCTTGCCAGGGCTCTGCATGTTTAGTTCATTTAGTAAATATAAGTAATATAATGTATTAAAGTAACAAAACAAAGGCAGAAAATTAACACATCAAAATTCCTGTGTAAAAAGCTGACATCTTAGAATTCACTTTTCCTGGATTATTTTTTGTAGTGTAGAAATGTATACAAATTGTTGTACACCCAGTAGTGGGATTCAGCCAGTTCGCACCACTTCGGCAGAACCGGTAGCTAATTTTCTGTTGTCTAGGCCCAGAATGGACTTCCGGAAGCAGCATCCACACATAGAACTGATTGTTCACATATTTGAATCTCACCACTGTGTATACCTAAATACTTAGTTCTTGTTGTACTTAACATACTGACAGCTATTAAAACCACACAAAGTTTTTCAAAATGGGAAACAAGCGGAAGGGTTTCTAATACATTTTTAAGAAAAAAATGTTTAATAAACATTTATTATTGGCAACTAAAATATAAACTGATGAAAATAAGATATCTACAGATAAGACAAGACAAGACAAGACAAGACAAGACAAGACAAGATAACCTTTATTGTCATTTTTATACTGTGGGCATGATGGCACACATCAAAAATGAAATTTAGTTGCCCGCTCTCAAAGTGAAACACATACATGACACACACCTAAACATACTATGAACAACATATATATAGACCCACATCCCTACATATACGTAGCAAATAAATATTAAATATTGTCCATCTTGAATATATAACGGAAGGAGGAAGCTTGAGAGTTCGCAAGGTTAATGCTCTATGGAATGAAACTCTGGCTGAATCTGGATGTTCTTCGGATACCACAAAGCCTCCTCCCAGAAGGTAACAAGGAAAACAGGTCGTGAAGAGGATATGAAGTGTCCCAGATAATCTTACGGACCCTGCTCAAGCAGCGCTTCTGTGCTATGTCCTGGATGGGAGGGAGGGAACTGCCAATGATCTTTTTGGCCATTCTCACCACTCTCTGCACCACCTTCCTGTCTGAAGCAGTGATGCCTCCAACCCAGACTGTGATGCTGTATGACAGGATGCTCTCGATTGTCCCCCTGTAGAAAGTGGTCAGGACAGGGGAAGGAAGATGTGCTTTTCTCATACGGTGCAGAAAATGCAGGCGCTGCTGTGCCCGCTTCACCAGTTTCTCACTGTTGAGCGACCAAGTCAGCCTACTCATTAGCTGCACACCCAGGAATTTGATGCTGGTAACCGTCTCCACAGGTGAATCATTTATGCACAGAGAAGTGTGGCTGTGCCTGCCTTTTCTGAAATCAACAATGATCTCTTTGGTTTTTCCGGTATTTAAAACTAGGCTGTTTTCCTTACACCAGTTCACCAACCCTTCAACCTCCTTGCGGTAAGCTTCCACCTTGTCATCCTGAATAAGGCCCACTACTGTTGTATCATCTGCNGGGTCAAAAACTGGTGGGAGGCTAGATACAATAGTGTCCTTTATCAGCTTCTCAATGCATTTCATGGTGGTGGATGTCAGTGCAACCAGATGGTAATAATTGAGGCCTGTAATTGTGGACTTTTTTGGCACTGGCAAGATGATGGCCATCTTAAAACACGATGGGACCACTGCCTGCTGCAATGAGAGGTTGAAAATATCTGTGAGAACACAAGCCAGCTCCCCTGCGCATTCCCTGAGGACACGTCCAGGGATGTTATCTGGGCCTGCTGCTTTCTGAATGTTAACTGTCTGCAGTGTTTTCCGGATAGAGGTGACATCAAAGCTTGGCACTTGCAGGATGGGGCACTGCTTTCCTAGCAGGAGTGCTATTTGATGCCTCAAATCTACCAAAAAATGCATTCAGTTTGTTTAGGAAGTCTGTGTCATCCTTGCATTTCGATGGAGCCACCTTGTAATCCATAATGGCCTGGATCCCTTGCCACATTTGCCTGGTGTTTGTTGGGTCCTGAAAAAAGTTCTGAATTTTCTGGCAATGTGCTTGCTTTGCACCTTTTATGGCACTTTTCAGATTTGCTCTGGCTGTTCTAAGTGCCAGCATGTCACCAGATTTAAAAGCCACATTCCGTGCTTTCAGCATCTTGCGGACCTTATAGGTCAGCCACGGTTTTTCATTCGCCCTCACAACAATGCTTTTCAGGACACAGACATCTTCTATGCACTTTTGGATATATGCAGACACCGTGGTGGCATACTCCTGAACATTTGTATGTTGGTTTTCAGTAGCTACTTCCTTAAACATGCCCCAATCTGTGCACTCAAAGCAGTCTTGTAGTGCTTCTGTAGCTCCCTCTGTCCAAACCCTCACCTGCTTTACTGTAGGTTTCACTCTGACTAATAAAGGTTTATATGCTGGAATAAGCAGCACTGAGAGATGGTCAGAGGAGCCAGGTGAGGGCGGGGGATAGCTTTGAAAGCCTTCTTGATGTTGGAATAAGCAAGATCCAGTGTATTGTCCCCTCTGGTTGCAAAGTCCACATATTGATGGAAATGTGGCAGGGTAGCTTTCAAATCCACTTGGTTAAAGTCACCCACTGCAGTAAATGCACCCTCTGGGTGAGTAGTTTGTAAGCCACTGATGGTATGACACAGAACCTTCAGATATTGCTTTTTTCTAAAAAAAAAAAAAAAAGAGTATAATATTGTAACTCTAAATTTTTCTTTCCAAATCAACCATGCTGGATAATTTATGTAAATTTACATTTATGATATGGAAAATAATTATATTTGAACTTTTTGTTTTTATATAATTCTTGTCCCAAAAATGCTTTTTCAAGAGGCAACTGGACTTTCTTCTTTTTCTTTGAAGACATTTCGCTTCTCATCCAAGAAGCTTCTTCAGCTCTGATTGGATGGTGGGGAATGGAAGGATTTATATTCCTTGCTGACAGCTGGTCATTTGCATTCTTTTAGAGAGTCGTTGAGGCCACTTATAGGTATCTGTGTTCCTCAAAGTCATCTGAGTAGTACAAATGGGTTTGCAGCCTTCTTGGAACTGCTGAAAGGACTGTGTTGTAGACTAGAGATAGATGATGTTGTATCCTTCCCTCTCTGTTGAGAGAGGGCTGTTCAATTTTGACAGATATGGCCTCTTTGACCTTCTTTCAAACCAGCAGTCCTCTCTGTCCAAAATGTGGACTTTGCTGTCTTCAAAAGAATGGCCTTTGTCTTTTAAATGCAGATGGACTGTTGAATCTGGTCCTGATGGGTTTGTTCTCCTATGTTGTGCCATGCGTTTATGAAGTGGTTGTTTTGTTTCCCCAATGTACAGATCTGTACATGGCTCATTGCATTGTACTGCATATGCCACATTGCTCAGTTTATGTCTGGGTGTTTTATCGTTCGGGGTGGACAAGCTTCTGCCTTAGTGTATTCTTGGGTTTAAAGTGTTGTATGTTGTATTGGCTGAAGATCCTCCTGAGCTTTTCAGATATTCCTGCTACGTATAGAATGACAACATTGCTTTATTTATTGTGCTCTTCCTTATCTATTATGGAGGAGCTCCTGCTGGGTCTTTGGGGGGATTTGATGAAGGCCCACTTGGAATAGCTACAAGTTCTGAGGGCTTCCTTAATGTGTTTTAGTTCTTTTTCTTTCCCATCTTTGCTGGTAGGCAAGCCTTCAGCTCGGTGATGTAGGGTTCTGATAACTCCCATTTTGAGCTCCAGTGGGTGGTGAGAATCAAAATGTAAATATTGGATGGTGTAGGTGGGTTTTCTGTAAACTTCGAGGCTAAGGCTTCTGTTTTCTTTAATGTGTACTGTACAGTCCAGGAAGGCTAGACTATTTCCCTTAACATCTTCCCGTATGAATTTGATGTATCTGTCCACCGAGTTGATATGTTTGGTGAATGCTTCCAATTCCTGTGCTTTGATATTGACCCATGTATCACCCACATATCTATACTTGTGAATGAGTGGAATTCCTATGAAGGAGTTTAAGGCTTAAGTTTAGGGGGAGGGAAGTCATATCATAGGAAACCATGGCCTCATCCATTTAGTTTCCAAACCTTGCTGGCAAAGTCTTGTGAATTTTTGATGTGATGAATGGTGTTGGCAACTAGTGGTGTTAATAAGGTGGTTAAGATGTATTCCAATGTTGTAGGTGACAGAATTGATGCTGCTGACAAAATGTGACTTCCCTCGTCACCTGCATTCCAACAACTGAAGCTGTCACGGTAGTGAAGAAACGACTGCTACAAGACAGCACTTTAGGTGACAGAACCAACCTCAGCACAGACCACAGATGTGCCATGCTAGACCTCTGCCTGACCACTACCTATTTTAATTACAATGAAGGTTTCTACAGACAAATACATGGCTGTGCCATGGGTTCACCTGTGTCCCTAATTGTGGCCAATCTCTATATGGAGAAGATAGAAACCAAAACCCTAAACTCCTTCATCTACTTTCAGCCTACAACGCAGTCCTTTCAGCAGTTCCAAGAAGGCTGCATGCCCATTTGCACTACTCAGGTGACACTGAGGACACAGATAAACCTCCAAGTAGCCTCAACAACTCTCTAAAAGAATGCAAATGACAAGCTGTCTGCAAGGAATATAAATCCTTCCATTCCCCACCATCCAATCAGAGTGGAAGAAGCTTCTTGGATGAGAAGTGAAACATCTTCAAAGAAAAACAAGAAATTCCAGTTGCCTCTTGAAAAAGCACTTTTGGGATAAGAAATATATAAAAACAAAAAGTTCAAATATAATTATTTTCCATATCATAAATGTAATTTATATAAATTATCCAGCACAGTTGATTTGGAAAGAAGAATTTAGAGTTACAAAGAGCCTACTTAGTTATGCTTTTTTTTTTTTTTTTTTTAAAGCAATATCTGTAGATATCTTATTTTCATCAGTTTATATTTTAGTTGAACATTATCTCATTTCAGCTGTTCTGCCAATAATAAATGTTATTAAATTCTGGACTTCCGGTTTGCCGAGCCAGCTGATATGGATATCTGGAAGACAAGCTCTGTCTTCCACATTCAGTTTTGCTTTGCTGGGGGACCCTGGAAAGGGTCGAAAGTCGCCCTGTAGGGGCGACCAGCAAGGAGGGGATCCCGGTTGGATCGCAAGAGGGTGGTAGCTCTTCCGCTTGATCCAGGGCAGCCCTCCAAACCAGCAGACAAAAGACCGGCCATAGCAATATGGCTCGTCACTAGGCTGCAGACAGCCGAAGTCACACCATCAGGCAATTTTAAGGCAGTGCAAACGAGACTGGGTGAGATCTAACTCTCTTAAATCCTAACTATGTATTGATGAATGTAACAAATATGTTTTTATTTAGTGGTAATAATAAAAATTATTAGCTTAAATATAAGATAGTAGATACTGAGAGAAAAAAGAGGAAGTATTAAATGTTGAAATAAGAGAAATTTTGGTTATTAAATTTAAGATATTTGGAAATTACCAGAAAATAGGAATATTATATTGCATTATTAACCAGCTGATGTAAGATCCAGGGATGAATTGTGATAAAGGAAATTGGGGTTATTTAAAAAACTTATTAAACATTAAATTTAAATATTTATGGGAAACTAAAAATTGGGAAAAACTTACCAGGACATTGATTGTCTAAAAAGATTGAATGCTAAAACAACTAAGATATGTATAAACTAAAAATTATTGATAAATGTAAGAAAGCTATTTGTATTAAATTGATATAATTTATTTATTATCGTGGTTTTTAGTATCGCCTGTTCACCGCCCTGAGTCCCGCAAGGGAGATAGGGCGGTATATAAATTTAATAAATAAATAAATAAATAAATAAATAAATAAATAAATAAATAAATAATAAGAATTGTATTAATTCAAATGTAAGGCAGTAAATATCAAGGGAAAAAGAGAGGAAATGTTTAATGTAATAGTTTGTGATTTGTACTAAAGAAATTTGTATGTTATTGAATTATGAATCAACCCAGCCGCCATGCTGCTTTTCAAATATGTAAATGTAAAACTGGAAAATCAATAAATTTAAAAAAAAGTTATTAAATTCTTTTTTTCCCTTAAAAAATGTATTAGAAGCCCTTCCTTTTATTTCCCATTTTGAAAAACTTCAGGTGGTTTTAATAGCTGTCAGTATGTTAAGTACAACAAGAACTAAGTATTTAGGTGTACAACAATTTGTATACATTTCTACCCCACAAAAAATAATCCAGGAAAAGTGAATTCTAAGAGGTCAGCTTTTTACACAGGAATTTTGATGTGTTCATTTTCTGCCTGTGTTTTGTTACTTTAATACATTATATTACTTATATTTACCAACCTGTAAGTCTATATGGGAAAAAAATAAACTAAACATGCAGAGCCCTGGCAAGAAAAATAATTAGAATATTACTATCCTCTGCACAGGTGAATTTCAGTGTAGCACCCTATGGTGATTTTTAATTTAATTTTAGTTGCTTTTTGTATACAGCTGTTTGTTGTTTCTCAAATAAAGTTAAAAAAAACAAAACAAAACAAGAATCTAACTCTTCCTTGAAGTCTTTAGGATACAGCTTTGTTCTTTGTGATTCATTAATAGCAAGTTAGGGAAATTAGGTAGTTAGGTAGTTAGGTAGACAGACAGACAGACAAAATGTTATTATGAACACACTAAAAATATAAGGGTATAACATAGAACACACATTCTTTACAATACAATTTACAATAAAGGACACATATTACCTCAAGAGGAAAGACTTGGCTTATAAAGTTTATGGGTAAATATTATGTCAAGGTAAAGGAGGAGGAGAACCGTATTAGACAATAGTGGCAAAAAAGTATAAGGGCTGGATGCAGTGAGCCTTTGCCTTTTAATAAAATCTGTTAATTGTGCTATCAGTCTTCTGATTTGTTTCAAAGGGAACATAGTAGATTTTTGGCCCACCGAATGTTAGAAGTAGGTGGCTACTCATGACAGCTAATGAATCTGGAATTTTCTTCTCCAGTTTCAAGATTTTAAGATTTAGGTGTTCCTGTACAATTTTATCACAAATATTATGCTATCTTTTAGTAGAAGGAAGCCTCTTTGGAAGCCTTTGTGCTGGTTACAGAACAGTGGATCTTCTCCATAAGTTTTTCAGTTTGTTCACAATTTCATACTCAGGATCATAATTAATGTTGAAAAGAGATGAATTCTATATGATTATTATCTCATTTATGTTTTCATCTAGAATAGTTTTCCAACTGGCTAGGATGATCTGTGACTCAAGGTATGAATGTATTTCCTTATCATTTATATCATCACTTACAATTATTTCCTAAATTAATGTACCATCTCTCTGAAGTGTTAAATCTTCTAGTAAATGTGACAATCTGTAAAAGTTTGCAGATTTGTCTGAGTCAAACCAGCCTCAGTTTCATCACATTGACCTAGACATCTGGTTTCTCTTCTTGGTCAATTACAGAGTTGGGAGGGACCTTGGAAGTCTTCTAGTCCAACTCCCTCAAGCAGGAAACGCTATACCATTTCAGACAAATGGTTGTCAAATCTCTTCTTTAAAATATCCAGTGTTGGAGCACCCACAATTTCTGGAGGCAAGTTTTTCCACTTATTAATTGTTCTAAATTTCTCCTTAGTTCAAAATTCTAAGTTGCTTCTCTCCTTAATTAGTTTCTATTCACTGTTTCTTGGCTTGCCTTCTGGTGCTTTGAAGAATAGTTTGATTTCTTGTTTTTTATGGCAGCTCCTTGGATATTGGAACACTGCTATCATGTTACCCCTCATCCGTCTTTTCATTAAATTAGACATATCCATTTCCCACAACTGTTCTTCATATGTTCCAAGGCAATTATTTATTCTACAGCAGTGGTTCTCAACCTGTGGTCCGTGGACCTCTGGAGCCGCAATGTCATCACAAGGTGTGAAGGCTTGAAGAAATGTTATGATTAAAATCTTGAGTTAAGTCTTGGGGGTCTGCGGCCATGAACTGTGGATACAAATGGTATTTAAAAGGGGTCTGTGCTGAAGAAAAAGTTGAGAACCACTGGTCTACAGTATTTTTCCAAACCCATACAGCTACAGGATTGTGGGCAAACATTGTCTTATTTCATCACTTATTTTCTGACTATCTTGCATAACTTCATCTTCTTGTATTGATATTTCAAATATTTCAATTGGTCTACAAGGCCATTCTTCCTGATACTTTCTAAGCACTCTCTCTGAATTCAGGCTGTGATATCCAATCTCAGAATTATTCGTTTCAGTAACAACTTGTTGACTCGGGAATACAGAGTGATTCATTTGCTGTCGTAAAGCTTATCTCCTAATAAAATATCCCCTGACTCCAAAGCCCAGTTGGTACAGTTGTTAAACTGTCTTGCAGCATACCTAGCACAGATTGCAGGCATTCAGCCTCCTGCGAATTTGAATCTCATAAACTAAGAATTTACAGAACAACACAGGTGTGATTTATCTTTTATGTTTTTTGAGAGCAAATTGATTTAAAGCTATGCATAACTTCCCTTTTCAATCCTAGTATTAGATGAGAATTATTAACTGGATTATGCTTCTATTGCTGGGAGGAAGGAATAATCCATTTTTATGTTTTATAAAACAAGGGTGTTTTTATGTCTGTTTGTTTGCATAAAACAAATTTCCAATTCTATTGAAATTACCGATATTGTGATCTAATTGGTCTCTGTTGCTTGTAAAGAGAACTGCTCCTCCATTGGATTAAAGTGAAATTTTGAATGCAATTATCTCCATTTAGACATCAGTAGAACTAATTCTCAAAATATTGAAACAACAGCTCATTAATCTACACTGCATAAAGCTCTTTTATGAAAACATGCTTTACTCCAACATGTTGCTATATGAGTTTGCATGTGTATATGAATGGAGTAGAACACATTGGTTATGAAATAAAACACTTCTGGCTTCTTGAATGAGCACACCGGATTTTTATCTTCAATTAGGAAAGTAATGTTTCATATTCTATTGCTGAGATTTCTCATATACATGAGGAAATTCTACTTATAAGCCAAAAAAAAAAAAAGATTATAAAGCTGCAGTATTTTCTGCAACAGGCACACATTGTTGTATGTTAGAATTTGCCACTTAGAAAGTAAGTATAAAAGTTAGTCTGGCTTGTTAGGATACTCTGTATGAAACTTCTTTAATAGCTTTGGGGCTCTGACATGACGTTTATGGACCCACTCATTTTGTGAGCCAGGGAGGTGTTTCCATGCTACTAGGTATTGAGTTGCCCCATGATATCTCCTAGAATCTAGGATTTCCTTTATCTCAAAGTGTTGTTCACCTTCCACCATGATTGGAGGTGGTGGGGGGGACTTTTGGCCGTAAAGGTGACCAATGCTCTCTTTTCAGCAAACTGCAATGAAAAATTGGGTGTATTTGCCTGAGATTTTTGGGTAATTCTAATTCTACTGTTACTGGGTTTATGATTCTTTTAATTGGAAAAGGCCCTATAAATTTCGGTCCAAGTTTTTTACAGGGTTGTAGGGATTTTAGGTATTTTGTACATAAGTACACCATTTCTCCTATAATGAATGGTGTAGGTTCAACCCCTTTTTTTATCGGCTTGTGCTTTGTATGCCTGCCTAGCTTCATCTAGGGCTTTTCTAACTATTGGCCAGGTGTTTTGTAATTGTTCCATCCATTCTATCAGTGATGGGATCGCTGGTTCGTTTGGGGTTAGTTCTGGCATGGGGTTGAAACTTTGACCGGTAGCTATTTGAAAAGGAGTGTAACCTGTGCTGGAGTGGACTGCATTATTGTAGGCCACTTCTGCGAAGGGGAGTAGGTCCATCCAATCAGACTGTTGGAAATTAAGAAAGCATCTTAAATATTGCTCAAGTACTGAGTTCGAATGTTCTGCTTGTCCATTCCCCTGCGGGTGATGGCTAGATGTCAGTCCCTGAGTGGTCCCTAAGAGGGATAAAAATTACTTCCAAAATGCAGACGTAAATTGCATTCCCCTATCAGATATGATGCATTGGGATGCCCCATGCAATCTGTAAATATGCTGGACGAAATGTTTTGCATAGCTTTTGCGGTGGGAATCTTTTGGCAAGGGATAAAGTGCACCTGTTTGGAAAACAAGTCCGTGACCGTCCAGACAACAGTATTCCCATTGCTTTCTGGTAATTCCACTATAAAATCCATGGTTATTTCCCTCCAAGGAGCTGAGGGATTTGCCACTGTTTGTAACAGTCCAGGCGATTTCCCTTACAACCTCTTGGCAGTTGCATACTTTGGGCAGCTGGCCACGTATCTTTCTATGTCCTTTTTCATGGATGGCCACCAAAATTGCCATTTAATTAAGTGTAATGTTTTTACAAATCCAAAATGCCCTGCTGATTTTGTGTTGTGGCAAAGCCGCATGAATGTGACTCTTTCGGTTGTTGGTATATATAACTTTTCCCCCACCCAAGGTAGCCCGTCTTTCATTGTGCACACGTGTTTATTTTTCTGGAACCATTCATCTGTTTCCAAACTTTTCCGGAATTCAATTTCAGTTTGGCAGCCCAGCTGTGGTTTTAATTTAGCTTGGGCTCTGGTGGTTACTGGCGCTGCCAGTTGTCATTCTACCATCATCAGTTTAGAGTCAGTGGCTCGTGTACTGTTATATTGGGGCATGCAAGATAGTGCATCTGCCAGGAAGTTCTTTCCCCCCGGCAAATGCTTGAGCGTAAAGTGGAATTGATGAAAATGCTGGGACCAGCGGGCTTGCTTAGGGTTGAGCTTCCTGGGTGTTTTCAAGGCTTCCAAATTTTTGTGGTCTGTCCACACCTGGAAAGGGACTTTATTGCCTTCAAGGAACTGGCGCCACATGAGTAAGGACCATCAAATCCCGTATGCCTCTTTCTCCCACACAGGCCAGCGCTGTTCCGTTTCGGTGAGTTTCTTGGATGTATATACACAGGGTTGCAATACCCCTTCATCGTTTTCTTGTAATAGTACAGCTCCCACTGCCACATCACTTGCATCCGCCTGTATTACGAAGGGCTTGTCCATGTCTGGGTGCTTCAGTACTGGTTCGGCAGAAAAAAGTCTCTTTAATCTCTCAAATGTCACTTGGCATTCCATTGTCCATTTTAGTGGCTGGCTAGGTTTTACTGAGGATGCTCCCTTCGTTTTTAGTAAGTTCATGAGGGGCAGGGCTATCTGGGCAAATGAGGGGATGAATTGGCGGTAAAAGTTTGTGAAGCCCAGGAAACTTTGCAGTTGCTTTCTTGTGTGAGGTGGTGCCCATTCTAATACTGCTCTGATCTTTTCTGGGTCCATTTCAATGCCCTCTGGGGATATGCGATAACCTAGGTAGTCTATCCTTTCCTGGTGTTATTTGCATTTCGATATTTGGCATATAGGTGGGCAGCTCGCAGTTTCTTTAAAACCGCTCTGACTAGGTTGACATGTTCCTCTTTTGATTCGGTGAAGATAAGGATGTCGTCTAAGTAAACCAGGACCCCCTTAAATAGATGCTCCCTTAGTACGTCATTGATTAATTGCATAAATACTGTGGGGGCCCCTTGTAATCCAAATGGCAAGACTTTGAATTGGTAGTAGCCCATTGGGCAGTTAAATGCGGTCTTCCATTCATCTCCTTCCTTAATTCTCACGCGATAGTAAGCTTCCCTTAGATCTAGTTTAGTAAAAAAAATTCCTTTCGATAGGTGTGATAACATGTCCTTCATGAGGGGTAGGGGGTATAGGTTGGTTTCACTGATTGTATTTAGGAGCCTATAATCCACGCATAAGCGTAAAGAGCCGTCCTTCTTCTCTCTAAAGAGGACCGGAGCAGCCACTTTTGGCTTGGCAGGTTCGATGAACCCCCTTTCTAGGTTTTTCTTTATGAATCTTTCCATTTCCTCCTTCTCCTTTGGGCTCATGGAGTATAATCTGGACTTTGGGAGTTTTGCTCCGGGCTTGAATTCTATGGCACATTCCGTGGGTTGGTGGGGGGGGAAGCTCATCCGCCCTCACCTCGCTGAAAACATCAGCAAGATCTCTGTATTCCTCTGGTGTTTCTGGTAGCCCCTTTTCCTCTCCCATGGATGATTTTTCCGTTCTTAATTTTGGTAGATCCCCTTGGGGTTTTAAGTCCATAGGATTCCCTTTCGGGAAATTGATTTTTGCCATCCTCCAATTCACCCAGGGGTTCCATTTCTTTAACCATTCCATCCCTAGGATCATCGGGCATTCCATGCCTGGGTTACTACAAACGTTATGTCTTCCTCATGTTTGCCCAGGGAGAGGTGTATTGGTAAAGTGGCTAGGGTAGCTGGCACCCTCCTGGCTATGGACCCATCTAACTGGCCAAATGAGATTGGTTGTTCCAGTCTCCTCGACGGAATGCCCAGATTCCCCACTAGCATCGGGCTAATGAGGCAGCGGGTGCAGCCAGAGTCTATTAAGGCTTTCACCTTGACAGCTTCGGGCATGGGGGGAATTAATATAGTCACTGTCTTGAGGATGGGTGCGATGGGTCCACTTACCAGTGGTTCGACCTCCTAGCTGTCGTCTGAGGCATCCACCGGCCCTGCAGTGTAGGCTGGAGTTCTTTCCCCCCGATGAGCAGAGGTAGGGGATTCCACAGCCTCCATCATTCTCATGGCAGGTTCTTTTGGCTTAGCTGGAGACTTCCCAGATTTGCTGGCCGGTGATCTGTCTGGGTTGTGCTGGGGGGCTTTTGAGCGGCATTCTACTGCCCGATGCCCCTCTCTCCCACACTTGAAACACCCCATTTGCTTCTTGGCCATAGCCGATGGCTTCCCTGGTTCAGGTGTTGACTCAGGCGGTGAGCGGCTCCATTGTTTTCCTCAGCAGTGCCTCTTCAGTAGGTCGATCTCTGCTTCCTCTCCCAGGACGTACCATTCATCAAGTTGGTGTGGGTCCCCTCGGGGCAGGCAAGCGTCATATAGGTCATAATTTAGTCCGTCTTTGAAATGGCTAAGGAGGATGTCTTCTGGCCAGTTCAGTTTGCTGGCAATGGCCCAGAATTCTTGCGTATATTCGGCTACCGGGCGTTTGCCTTTCCTCATCATTTTGATCCTTTCGCGGGCTTTGCGATCAGCCAGGGGGTCCTCAAATCGCCTTCTCAGAGAGGACATGAAACGGTTGAAGTTGTTGAGCTCTGGGGCATTGGAGTCGTGCAAGTTCACCACCCAATCTGCGGCCGGCCCGTCCAGAGCAGATTGCACAATCCTGATACGGGCTTTGTCGCTGGGGATGTGCCGTTTGTACTCCTCCATGTAGCTGAGGACTTGGGTCAGGAAAAATCCCAAGCATGTTGACTCCCCCTTGAATCTCACGTCCAGTGGCGGTAGTCTTTGAATGGATCGGTGCCTTCGCTGTCGGTGTATTGCCTTCCATCCAGATGACCATCTGCGGGTTGGCAGGGAGTGGGGACTACTGGATCAGCGAACGTCCCCGGGGCTGCAGGTTCCACTTCCCCCTCAGTGTCTCTCCAGTTGCGGCTCCAGGAGCTGGTGCGGCCGTAGGGCTCAGAATTCTCCTCTCCTATGGAGCTGAGGGTTCTCTTCATCAGGTCGATAGCTTTCTCTAGGATCCAGCCCGAGTACGGTGCCCAGCTCCCTTCCTCTTCGCTTGCATACAGGGATTTCCCCATCTCCTGCTTCCATTCTGGTTGGTTGGCCCCCCGTTTCAGGGTCACCTTTCTTGATTTCTTTTCCCACTCGCCTTTCTTTCCAATGCCCATTGACCACCGAGGTTTGTGGTTGTGCGTCTTCACCACCTCTTCTCCTGAGGAATCTGACTTCTCAGATCCCGACATCTGTCAGGTTTTCAGTCGGGGCAGCGGCTCCCTCTCCAGGGGGCTTTCTCCCTTCCCTGCTCCGTTGTCTGACATGGTATTTTTTGCAAAGTCCCCCGGCAAGGTTCTCCCTTCCAGGTGGACTATTTTTGCAGATCCTGTCTAATGTAAGGACCCACCTCACTTTACATCTTAAGAATACAGAATTCTTGGAATATCTTTTCCAACAGGCATATTTATTAAGATAAAATGATTGTAGGCGTGCTAGACAGGATCTGAGGAATTCTCTCCCACCCTTCAATGTTTCAAGTGTTTTCAAGCAGCCCCCCACCCCACAGTTCTTCTGGGCGACGATCCTCCTCCTCTCTTTTCCCAGACTCCAGGCGCTGCATTGTTCCCCCCCTTTTCCCTTACTGCCGGCAAAAGGGAGACTTCAGAGAGGAGTAGATGAAAGGTTATTCTTGGTGAGAATCCACATTAAGTCCCTTTGAAGTTTAATGAAGGAAGTTAGAGCCATAAAACCCCTTTGCTCTTACCCTTCGTAGTATGACAGAATCCAGAGAGAGCAGAAATGGGGTTTTCCATAGTCGATAACTAGAAATGAAATATAATTGGATTCTGACAGTTTTAGAGAGATATTTTAATGTTTTGTATTTAACTGCGTATTTTTCACATGGTTGAATCTTGTACTAAAATTAGTTTGTCCATTTCCCCCCAACATATAACAGTCCAATGTGTGCTTTTTTCAATATTCAGATATATATTTAATTTCTATAAAACCATATTTTAAAGCAGAGGTCTCAAATGACTGTAGTATTGGAGTATTATTGTATCCCTTTAAAAAGGAAATCATTATTTGTTTAAAAATAACTATACTGCAAAACAGATCAACCTGGAAAAGACAGGTGTTTCACTTTGTCACTTATGGAGAGACACAGTGAACATGTTCCAGGTGCTGTCCCTTAAATATAGCCATCCAGTGGGACCTAGGAAAACTGTGTTTTCCAGTTCAACCCTTGCCCTGTGGAAGATCCTTCATATAGGATCCAGCAGACTGTTTTAGTTTCCCAGAAATCTGCAAATAGTGTCTTTCCCGCAGGTGTTAGGATAGGGTGGGCTTGTATCTTTAAGGAGTTTATGAACTCCATTTGTAGCTTAGGTTTGAACTGTAGGGTCTTTGATGTTCTCTGAGCTTGGTTGTTTTCCTGAAGAGATTTCCTTAGCTGATGAGGTAACATCATTGATAATGATGTTATCAGTAATGAAATGTCTGCAAGAAAACAACCAACTTCATAGAGTACCCAAAACCCCACAGTATATGATCTGATGGATTGGTGATTTCAAGTCAAGTGCCAGGTTAGAATGCAGTATTGTAGACTGATTCTGCCCACAACCAGGAATTTGATCCTGGCCTGCTCAAGCTTGACTCAGCCTTCTCCATCCTTACGAAGTCGGTAAAATGAGGACCCAGATTGTTGGGGAAAATATGCTGATATTTGTAAACTGCTTAGAGAGTGCTGTAAAACACTAGGAAGTGGTATATAAATCTGAGTGCTATTCCTAACACAGATTGGAGGCATTCAGCCTCTTGTGAATTTGAATCTTATAAACTATGAATTTACAGAACAACACATGTGTGATTTATCTTTTATATTATTTGAAAACAAATTGATTAAAAGCTATACATTACTTCCATTTTTTCCCTATTACTAGATGAGAGTAATGGAGAGTAACTGGAGCGTGCTTCTATTGCTGGGAGGGAGAAATAACCCACTTTTCTCTTCCATAAAGTAAAAGATTTTTTTTACATGTGTGTTTGTTTGCATAAACTATTAATTTTAGTATTTTGGGCTTTATTATTGTTGTGAGCCAAGCAGAATTGTGTTAAGATGGCTGTCCATTTACCGTAAGTTTAATAAATAAATAAATAAGTTGGAGCATCTTTTATCCATCCATTCCTCAAAGCAGGGCAGCCAGAGTTAATTAAAATTACAAAAATTAAACTCAAAATTATAGCCAACACTAGTTGTTTCAACACACTGAATCTCTATCAGATAAAAATCATCCAAAAGAAAATACATCACAATATTATAATTATTGTTATTCAAGGGATATAAAATATATCCCACAATGCTGTTCATGTCCACACAACTTAAAATTGCCTAGGTTCAGAAATACTATTCTATAGTGTGGAATTAACAGGGCCAAAGTCTTTATGGAAGGGATTTGGGGGGGGGTATTTACCATCAATATCTGCTGAAGGGTGTGTGATGAAACTAAACAGAACAAATGCTATGCAGTGTCTGTTTATTATTGATTGGCAATCAACAGATGGCTTGATGGTAAAATACAATATCTGGAACTTATGTTACATTGGTGCTAAGCTAATTTTTTTGGCATGCATAAAGCTGCATAAAGCGAGTCTCTGGATCCATAGGAGTATTTATCCACTGGATGTTGTAATATTACTGCTTGGTTTACAGTAGATCATCATAGCCTAAATTCAGCCTGTTCTCAGCTAGGATGCTGTTATCTTTTTTTTTTTTTTGAACAAGTTTTATTAATTTTTCAAGTTTTTATATCCGGGTACTTAGGAAGCAGCGTG
Source organism: Protobothrops mucrosquamatus (assembly GCF_001527695.2). Lineage (NCBI taxonomy): Eukaryota > Metazoa > Chordata > Lepidosauria > Squamata > Viperidae > Protobothrops > Protobothrops mucrosquamatus. The sequence goes on from NW_015387598.1 coordinate 197,507, forward strand.
GTGATAGGGTAATCAATAGTCCAATAACAAAATCATTCATGTATATCTCAGGTTACATCAATAAGGATTCCCTCTCTAGTTCCCTTAAATATTATATCATGTTCATATTAATACATTTCTAACTAAAGCTCAATCAATCAATACAATATCAATGACATTTTACTTATACATATCCAAGTCCTGTTTTTAAGTTTTACTTAATTCCAATTCCATGTTTCAATTTAGCCTTTTATAACCAATATTTAAGTTTTGGATAACCTTAATTTCCCTCATTTCATTATAAAATACTTAACATAACTAGAATAGACATGTTGTTCCAAAATTTACTTTCTTACTTTGTTCACAAATATATTCTATTTCATTTACTAACAAAAATCTTCCATTATTTATTTATTTATTTATTTATTTATTTATTATTTAAATTTATATACCGCCCTATCTCCCTTACGGGACTCAGGGCGGTGAACAGGCAATAATAAAAATCACAATAAATATTGAATAAAAAGCCTGCTCTAAAATACCCTATATAAAACCCCTAGCAAAGCCCAATCAAAACTACGCCAGGCCGGCTGCATGGAATAGATGGGTTTTCAAGGCTCGGCGGAAGAGGCGCAGGTCCGTAGTTGTACGTAGGTCGGGGGGTAGGTCATTCCAGAGGGCAGGAGCTGCCACAGAGAAGGCTCTCTCCCTGGGGGTCGCCAGCCGGCATTGACTGGCCGACGGCACCCTAAGGAGGCCCTCTCTGTGGGAGCGGACTGGTCGAAGGGAGATATTTGGCAGGAAGCGGTCTTGCAAATACCTAGGTCCATTGCCATGGAGCGCTTTAAAAGTTGTTACTAACACCTTGAAGCGCACCCGGAAGGCCACCGGCAGCCAGTGCAGCTCGCGCAGGAGAGGTGTTACATGGGAGTATCTAGAGGCCCCCCAAAATCCCCCATGCAGCCGCATTCTGAACTAGCTGGAGCCTCCAGGTGCACCTCAAGGGGAGCCCCATGTAGAGAGCATTGCAATAGTCCAGGCGGGAAACAACAAGGGCTTGAGTGACCATGCGTAGGGCGTCCCGATCCAGAAAGGGGCGCAACTGGCATATCAGGCGAGCCTGATGAAAAGCCCCCCTGGCCACGGCCGTCACATGATCGTCTAAAGACAGCCGAGCATCCAGGAGGATGCCCAGGTTGCGGGCCCTCTCTGCGGGAACTAATGACTCGCCCCCAATAGCCAGAGATAGAGCCAAGTGGCTATGTCGTGAC
>NW_015387598.1:198856-209559 GCF_001527695.2 Protobothrops mucrosquamatus
GGCACCGGGACATCACTTCCGCGGCATCGTTGGGGTGGTCCGGGGTGGAGATGTACAGCTGGGTGTCATCTGCGTACTGATGAAACTCCACCCCGAAACCACGGATGATCTCACCCAGTGGCTTCATATAAATGTTGAACAGGAGAGGCGAGAGGACCGACCCCTGTGGTACCCCACAAGTGAGGCGCCTCGAGGTCGATCTCTGCCCCCCTGCCAACACAAATTGCATCCGGTCTGAGAGGTAGGAGGAGAACCACCGTAAAACGGTGCCCCCCAACCCCAACCCCCCTAACCGGTGCAACAAGATACCATGGTCGATGGTATCAAAAGCCGCTGAGAGGTCTAGCAGGACCAGGATCGAGGAACAGCCTCTATCCTGAGCCCTCCAGAGATCATCAACCAATGCTACCAATGCCGTTTCCGTGCTGTGCCCAGGCCAGAAGCCGGACTGGCGTGAGTCTAGATAGACAGTTTCTTCCAGGTGCTGAGGGAGCTGTCGTGCCACCACACTCTCAACAACCTTCGCAAGAAAGCGAAGGTTGGAGACAGGACGGTAGTTGGCCAAAACAGCAGGGTCCAGGGAGGGCTTCTTGAACAGGGGCCTCACCACCGCCTCTTTCAAGGCAGCTGGCAAGAACCCCTCACTCAAAGAAGCGTTGACGATTCCCTGGAGCCAGCCGCGTGTAACCTCCCGGGAGGCCAGTACCAGCCAGGAGGGACATGGGTCCAGTAGACATGTGGTGGTGTTCAGCCATCCCAGCATCCTGTCCATGTCCTGGGGAGTCACAGGATCAAACTCTTCCCACAAAGTGGACTCAAGACCTGCCTCCATTGGCCCATCTGAACTAGTCCAATTGGAGGCTAACCCGGCCCAGATCCGATCGATTTTGTCATGCAGGTAACACCCAAATTCCTCTGCCCGACCCTGCAAAGGGACGTCCCGGACCCTCTGATGAAGGAGGGAGCGGGACACCCTAAACAGGGCGGCAGATCAGTTACCTGCAGACGCGATAAGAGCAGAGAAATAGTTTCGTTTCGCCGCTCTTATCGCCACTAGGTAAGTCCTTAAATGGGACTTTACCAGTTTCCGATCGGATTCGGAGCGGGTGGCCCTCCAATTACCCTCTAGGCATCTCTTCCGACACTTCATCACCCTCAGCTCCTCGGAGAACCAAGGAGCCAAGGTAGACCGGCATCGGGTGAGGGGCCGCAAAGGCACGACCCGGTCCAGGGCCCCCGTGGCCACACCATTCCTGGTGGCCACCACAAATGTATTTCCATCTGACAATCAAAACTATGATCGAACAATTAATTTTAATTTCCCTTATAAGTCTTAATCCTGGATATTACACCAATCACTCCAAAGAGCTACTTAGCCCATTAAGTGAATTTTTAAATCCCATTTTTAAATCTAACTCTGGCTTTCTTTTTGTGCTAGGCAGGCTTCCATACCAGTGCCTCTGAATCCACTGATGTATCTCCCTTCATTCCCACACATGTTGTTTGAACCAAGGGAGAACATCCAGTTATCAATTTTTCAAAGGAACTGGCCCCTTTGTAATAATTAGGTTGTTGCCCTAATAATTCAAATCTCCATGTTTGATTTGGAATGTTTGTCATCAGTTCAGTCTGGTCCTCTTGTTCTTCTTCCAATTTCGTCTGAGTAAAGTAGAAAGTCATATCCGGTGTTGTAGTTATTGTTTGGTTAGTTAAATTGTCTAAATTCTCAATGTGGTATGTTTGTTGATCAGTTCCTGTTGCTTTTGGAGTTATAGATACTGTAGTTAAAGTCTGTGTTCGATTACCAAAATTCTTAATAGGTTGTGGATGTTGTTGTTCCTCTTCTGTTGTTTTTGGGCTTGTAAGTTGATCATCTGGAATCTGGGGTTCGATTTGTAGTTTTGTGAAAATATACTCAGCTTTCACTTTTAAGTTGATTAGCTCAGTAGCTTCAAGAATTTTTTCAAGAATAAGTTTATAGTTGAGTTGTGGGTAGAGTTCCTCTGATTCCATGGTGATTAGAGATAGTCCTTTAGTGGAGGCTATGTTTAGTAAGAGTCAGCCAATATTCACCTCCACACTTTCTAAAAGATGTTTTCACCAACCAGCTGTTTCCAATTCTTATCTTTTGGATAATTGAAGGACAAATCAAGGGAGTCAACAGGCACAATTGAAAAAAAAAAAAGAAATTCAGTTGCTATGCCAGGTTTCACCACAAGATGTCCTCAGCAGACCACAAAATCTTTTCCCAAATGCCAATTAGCTTTTTTATTTTTCAGTTAAAAAAAAACAGAGAAAAAGATATTTTCCAAAATTAATAGTTAAGGTAAATGATAAGTCTCTATAATAAGAAATTTTGGGACCCCAAGGTATCCACAGAGCAAAAATCCAGTTATCTATTTGTTAAAGTTAGTTATTCTTTTCTTTTCTTTCCAAAGCTTAAATTCCCAAGTATGCAAACGCTGCTGAATTGAGAGTGGGGAAAGAGTTTCAAGGAGCTTTCACAGGAAGGTAGTTAGGGTAAAGAGAGAGAAAAGTAAAGGTCTCACCCAGATCTTCCACGGTGCTTCATTGAGCTTAGAAGTGCTTTTGGCTTTCGGCTGGTGCAGCTAGATGGTCGGCCACGTTGATGGCCGATCTTTCTTCCATCGATCCAAAGGAGCTGCCTCAGCTCAAGCGGGAGGGCTGCCACCCTTCCACACTCAGGCGAGAGTCCTCCTCAGCGGTGGTCGCCCCTCCAGGGTGACTTTCGACCCTTTCCAGGGTCTTTCGATGGAAAGAAACCAGACGGCGGGGAGGGAACTCTCTCCGTACGTCTGAAGGCGCCGCGATCCGGAACCGGAAGCCAGGATGCTGTTATCTTTAATCCAGTCATAAAACTCCTTGATAGCTGTTTAGTATATAGAGTTTACTGATTATATATAAAAAGCTGATTATTGAAAAGTTGCCTGATTTCTGTTTTCTCCTTTTTAATAGATTGGAATTATGATGGTTTTGTCCCATCGTCTGGGATGTCAGTGGTGTTGTCAATAAATCTGAAAAGTGCTGTGAGAATTAGGACCAATGTTATTTTTAGAAATGTCAGCAGGAATAAAGTCACTACCAGGGCCTTTATTAGACTTCAAATGCTCAATTAATTGCCTTATTCCTCTAATGGATACAAATGGACAGTGGGCTAATCTTTCAAAAATTATTATGGATTCCAGTGGAGTATTGGCATCTGTGCCACTTTCGAAGCACATAGAGACTGGAAGTACTAGGTAGATGCTGGAACATGGGGTTCAAGCCTTGTACTTGGGATTTGTGATCATAATGTGATACATTATGCCAGTATATGTGTGAATCTTTTGACTTTACTGCTTTAATAAGTTGACACCAACTTTTTCTAGTTGATTCCTTTTTTTAAAATCTAAGATTAAATGCTGATATGCAGGGAGGATTTGCAGAAGAATCTGACAGTTTATGAAGCCAGGTTTATTTCTGTATTGATTATGATTATAGGGAGGGTCTATGTTTGCCTATATTTATTCCTCATCAAACCATGGTTTTATGCTCTGTGTCTTGGAGTACACACCTTTGCTACCTTGGTTCATTAGAACTTTGTGTAATTTAACAGTTTTCAGGGTCTAGTAATTTGTAAATCCCACTGGTCTCATTGCTCATCATTTTACATCTAATTTGTTGTATCACTTCTGGATGCAATAACTGGGTAACAGCATAGTTTATCTTTTCAGTCCATTTTGTTCTCTTGCTGAAGGATTTCTCAGAACAGGAACAAACAATTCTGTGAAAGCACTCATGGTTGACTATTGTTAATTTACAACACATTTCCACTGAGAAGAACTGAGCCCTTTTTATAGAATAGAACGGGCAAAAAATGGGGTCTTCTCTAATTCAACTATGATTTGCCACCATCAGCAAGACGTGAAAACTGCAATTACAATCGTATAATTTTAAATAAATATATTCGGGACATTGCTTGTTTTCCTGAAAATGTGTATTCTATCAATTATATGCACAGTTCTTTGTGTAAATCAATATTGTCAATAATTTAGTTTCTCATCCTATTGATGTCATTAATCTTATTTATAGTTTTTGACAAAATGGCAAATCTCAAATCAATTGCAAATCATGTTCTGTGCAAAATACTGTATCTGTTAAAATCTTTTCATAAATGGTAAGATTCAGCCTTCAATTTATCATTTTGTGCAAAAGGTCTTTAAAAAAAGGACACAGATTGATGTTGCCAAAATATCATGCAAGAAATAGCTACAGTATATTACTTTATTTCATGCTTCTTAAATGAAGTCTCATGAATATTATAAATAAGTTGTAGATTATCATCTTTTCATTTATTATAACTACAGCTTTCACCTCCTCATTTCTAATTTTCTCAAACATAGCCTCATTTTTTAGAACATGGCTTTCGTAATCTAAGATGTTGGACTTCTAGAAATTAGATTATCAAAAATATTTTTTATTCCAAAAATGATTATGTTGGGTAGTTTGCTCTTCTGCATAATTTTAAGGCAATCCTTATTCATTCTTAATTATATTTAGAATGCCATTTAATAATTAATTTTAACATGGTATCTGATTACAATACCAGAATTAGCCAAATTGGGTTGCTATTAATCGCAATTGTGATCTCTTCCATTTGCTATAAAAATAGTTGTGACATTAAATAACACTGGATTGGCCTACTATCGATCTGATTTTATGTAAAATGAATGTATATAAAAATGTGACCCACATTTAGTTACCTTCAGGCGATTTTAAACTGAATATTAAATCAATGCAGTAACAAACTTTCTATAAACCACTGCCTACTTGGATCATCATCCTCACTACCATTTCCCAAGAATTAATTGTATCTAACTGGGAGAAAAATCTAAATATAATTATGTAAAGTAACCCAAATGTCACTTTCCATCAGTAAAAAGTTTTTAAAAAGGGCGAAAATAGGCTTGAGAAAGTGGAAGGAAGAAAAAACAATGTGATTATTTTTGGGATATTTATCCATTCTGAATAAATGGAATAATGCAGATGCCCTTAACAACTTGATCAATTACATTAACAATCCTGTTCCAAGGATTGTTCAGTGAAATGAAAAAGTTCTAAACTAGTAAAATGGCAATATTCAACATCACGTTTCTTTCCAAGATTAATGGATGTATTCTACAATACAGCCCACTAATTTTTGAAATTTGACTACTGGGATTCCCTATTAACCAGGCAGCATCCATGTCCTGATTAAAGCTCATTGGAATCAAAAAGTTAAAGGACATCACATACAATCAATCCATTTGGGGATTCGGTATATCAGAGCACAAATTTTATTTTGGCTAAATATATTCACTTTTTGATGAATCAGAAAACAAAATGTGCAAAAAATCCTTGTGTTGAATAGTTCTTAAACATGTAATCAACATTTTACAGGCATCTCTACAAAATGAGCAGCATAAAAGATCGTAACTCATCATTTCCAATGCCGTTCTCCCCCTCTACCCCCCACCATAGACAGAAATTCTTGTTAAATATTTGATTTTTGTGGTATTTATTCAGTACAAAATAAATGTTTGGTAGGCTTTTACAGTACAGTTTAGTTTGAGGTAATTGGCAAAAAGAAATGTTTCCTATGGGTAGATAGTTGGAAATCTGGTTTTGAATGTTAAACCAAATTAGTTATCAGTTGATTTATTGAACTTCTATGAATGTCAAAGTCCTATGCAAATATAAACTCAGTCAAGAAATTGGAGGGGAGAGGTTATTGTGTTTACTTATGATTGTTTTTTATGATGGAAAAAAATAAATAAAATTTCTTAAAAAAAAAAAAAAAGAAATTGGAGGGGAGGGGAAAGGGAACTGAGCTTTTATTCCAGTGTCCTTTACTAAAATGTTGCTAGCCCACCTGATGTAAATTTACATTCTAATCATAAATAATATGATTATTATCCTGATCTCGAGTGTGACAAAATTTAATTCAGTTGTTGTGCCCTATTAGTGGGCTATTTGGAGACACCAATATAGATCATAAAAATGTGGACCAGTTAAGCTGTCTATGTTCCCAATACGATTACATTCAGTAAAGTAATTAGAAGAGCAACATGGTCTCAAATATCTTTAGGAGACTTAGAACATAAAAACCATTAAGTATGTTTAAAAAAAATACCCTCCTATGCTTTCTCCGGCATAGTCAACAGAGTATTTAGTATACTTCCTACTGTTAGCCTGAACTACAAACCCTAGGTATTTATTTGACTCTCCTATTTGAAATTGGCTTCTATGAATTTGCCATCAGTTAGAATTTGCCCCGTACCCCCCACTCCGAAAACCTTTACTTTACATCTTTGGTTATGGCTAATTTATTAACTGAAGCAAGACTGATATCTACAAAGCCCTTCTCATTCCTATCAGAAAGAAGTGTTCCTTTGCAAGAATGATTTCATTTTCAAGGCAGTTTGAGAGATTAGTGGTTATACTTATAGACCAATATTTCACAGGACTAGATTTTTTTTTTTTTGTAATCTTATATAATGGGATAAATGCTCATATAGTCCTAGTCTTTGGAACACTGCCTGAGTGATCTATGTTGGTGAAAATGCTGCAAAAAAAGGACCCTACTAGTCACTACTAGGAAAGTAGAAAAATGCCTTAGAAGCTATTTGAATACTTTATTTGGTTAAGTGTGATTAGGCATACAAGGAATTTGTCTCCAGTGCAGAAGCTCTCAGTGCAAAGCAACAGAATAAAGATAATCATCATAATAATATCAATAAAGGGGGGAGGGTGAAGAAGAAAATAAGGATAAATAATAATACTACAGCAATACTACATGTGTAAACGCAGAGAATTAGGTATTTAGCAGAGTGACGGAATGAGGGGAAAAACTGTCTGTATATCTAGTTATTTTGGTCTAAAATGCCCTATAGCACCACCCTGAGGGGAGAAGTTGAAACAGTTTATGACCAGGATGTGAAGGATCTGTAGATATTTTATCAGCCCTTTTTCTGACCCATGCAGTATACAAGTCCTCAATGGGAGGCAGGATGATTGCAATTGTTTTTTCGGCAGTCCTAACTATTCGTTGAGTCTGTCCTATTTGGTTGCTGTATCAAACAAGACAGTTATAGAAATACAAACCAGACAGTATAGAAGGACTAGGGTTGAAAGAACAGTGTTCCAATATTAGAAGGAGTCAACCTATTTTCCAAAGCATCAGAAGGCAAGACAAAAACAATGGATGGAAACAAATTAAGGAGAGAAGCAAACTACAATTAAAGAGAAATTTCCTAACAGTGAGAATAATTTACCAGTGGAATGGCTTGCCTTCAGAAGTTGTGGGTAATTCATCACTGGATGCTTATAAGAAGAGACTGGAGATCTATTTGTGTGAAATGGGATAAGGGCTGCTGCTTGAGTAGGGGGTTGGACTAGAGGACCTCTAAGGTACCTTCCAACTCTGTTATCTACAAATGACAAACTCAATAATTCCTCTGTAAAACTATATCAACAGCTCCTGGGCAGTCTGAACTTCCTAAATTAATAGTCTCTACTTACAAAAACCTATGGCACTAGAAACTGGTTATGTCTGCCATACATTTTGTAAAAACTGCCCAGTGTTAGGCAAATCAACAGAACAGTACAAATGAGAATGGGGAGTAGACAGGGAAAAAAAAGAAGACATCAGCAAACATACACAAGATTGTTATGGAAGGTGGTAGAATAACAAATGGCCATTAGAAAACAATATGTGGCTTGCTCATTCAATATTTTAAATCAACATTTACCAAGAAATGCCTCATTAATGAACTTCATCTGCTATAGTCTTCATTAAACAACCATGTCTTAAAGAAGGGACTCATCAATCTTATCAATCTCATCCACTCAGTTTAAATTCCATTAAAAGAAGCCAGATATTTAGTTCTTCAATTTTTTATTAAGATAATTCTATAACACCTTAAAAGATTAATATTCTCTGAAGTAAACTATACAAAAGAAGCTTACTTATTCATTCTAACACTGCCCAATTATTCGGTCTAATAATATAAATTATGTCTTGATTTAAAAATTAAGAGGATTTGCTTAGGCAAAGAAGTTCACTTACTGTTTTCCAATGAAAATCTTTTGGAATGAGCCTGATTCAGCATCCAGTATAACCATGTTGTTAGAATATGCTAGTGCTAATAAACCCCAGGTTAAAATCACCATCACGCCATTCTTGTTGCAAAAATCCCAATTTACAATCTACCAGATTACCATAAGAAAACAGCAAGCTCTATTTGAATCATGGAAAGAGGTTTGAAAGAGACACTAAAATAAGGAAGATTGTTATTCACTGCTTTGTTTAATGAAAATGTAAAGGTACAATGAATAAATAGGGATGGGAGAAATTGGTGTAGCTCAAATTTGAATGAGCACTTGCTCAATTAACATTTCCTGAACTTACATGCAAACTGGAATTCAATCAACCCTCAACATGTTCATCTTTCTCAGTTTTGTAGAAATAACACGCAGATATGCATTTAGAAAAAATGTGTGAAGAAAATGTGTCAAATTAAGGAGTCTTCACATAGATTTTACTAAAAAAAATTGTACAGGGTGCTGAATAAATGGGAGAGAAGTGAAAGCTGGAAAATCAAAAAACCAAAACTGAATAGTTGGTGTCCTAGCACAAATTATGAATATGTGAATTGCTAAACCAGATTTATCATGCTATAAACCAGGCGCAGAGAGCAATTCAGACCAGGCTTGTCTATCCTTTGCCAATGTTATACATTACCTAATCAAAAGCAGTCTTGATTTTAGTTATATGGAAAGAAGACGAAAAGTAATAAAATTATTCAATAGTGCAAAGATTTCACCCTCAAGCCACACATCCTAAATATAGCTCACAACTAACCACAAGAAATATACATAAAACAGAAGCATAATATATCAACTGAGGCATCACACTGCCATGCACTGCCAATACAACTACATCTATATTGGTCTCAGCTGAGGAATTCTGGGAGTTGAAGTCCACAATTCATAAAAGGGCCAAGTCTGAAGACCCCTGCAGTAAAGTGTCTGGGAGAAAAGTCAGGTATTCATAGCTTTTGGGAAGATCAAGAGGATCAGGACTGCTTGCATTTCAGGGGAATCTTTTTCATAAAAGAGATGGGCTACAATATAGAAATCTCCTAAGTTTCACCACATGACTCTGAAAAAGGGGACCTGGGGCTTGCCTCGTCTTCCCTTTTGGAGTCCTCAGGGAGAAATGGTCTACAAGTAACCCAGTCCTGAGCCATACAGAGCTTTAACTTGCATCTTGAATTGAACCCAGAAGCATATTGGAAGCAAATACTGTTCGCATAATAGCCAGGCATAATTTGGTATGCTCAAAACAGCAGATACCGCTGCATTCTTAACCAGATGAAGCTTCAGAGTGTTCTTCAAAACTAACCCCTTGTAGAGTACATTGCAGTAGTCCAATGAGGAAGTGACTAAGGCATGAGCAACTTTGAGAGAACCTCCTGGTCATGCACAAAATTGATTTTGAACAGCTATCCATACATAGCTGCCATGTACTCTTTGAGCAAGAGCTCTGACTCTTGGAAGACACCCAACTGTATGCCAGTTCAGTCCAAGTGAATGCTACCCCATCACAAAGGAAAATATCCAGCTGCAACTGAAACAAACTCCAAACACCAGTTCAACTTACAAGAATCCACCAACCCCACAGAGCCTAGTACTAAATCACCAACCTCAGTGTCGTACGTAAATTACATGTAGATATATACAGGAGATTGACATACATATTTTCATGTCCAAAGTGGGAAAGACTAAATTGTGTACATGTAATATGACCTGAAAGAAAAATAGAGGATATAAGTTTGAAAATCACAGCAAATAATTTGGACACCAACATCAAATAAAATGTCATTAAATAGTTTTCATACAAAGTAGTGGAAAATTTAAGAGTAAAACTTGGAATCAAGAACATTAAATCCATCTTTGGGACAGCTATTCTGACATCTGAAGACACAGCCAACCAATATGATTTGCAGAAAATTGCTGCCTAATTGGGTCAATTTATTGTCAGAAAAGCTTTGCAGTCTTTCATCTATTCATTTTATGGTCACCTACACTACCTAATTATTCTTTCATCCAAAGTAGGTTGCTTCTGCAAAAGATCACAGAAAGCACTACTGGCATTATGAGAATTCTGTCTTTAAAGATGTTTCGGTTTCATAAATCATCATTTATTCCTGGATATTTTTTATCAGCTTTTAAAAAGTCATGGAGGTGGAAAACAACCTAAACAAAGTAAAGCTTCAAACTTCCTAAGTTTGAAAAAGACCAATAGAGAAATACAGAATTGAAACTAAAGAATTAGAGTTCCTTTTGTTCTTACAGGCAAAGAGATTTTTAAATTAAGCCCTTTTAGCCCTGCAACTTCTTTCAGTGGGAAAAGGAGATGAAATGTGTTTTAACTATTGCTGTATGGGAAGAAGGATATATGGAAGTTTGAAGTTTGAAGTTTATTGTATTTATATCCCGCCCTTCTCCTGGTGGACTCAGGGCGGCTTACAGCCAGTTAAAACAGAACAATTAATACAAATATACAAAATTTAAAATAAATTAAAAGATATATTTAAATAGGCCTTTTCTTATTTTAAAAATTGATTAAAATCCAATTTAAAATATCCCTAGGCCAGTCC